>NC_139517.1:113877098-114127098 GCF_947247035.1 Vipera ursinii | reverse complement strand
TTTTCCTTTAGTGTAAGTGAAAATGCTGATTGATTTTATTCCTTTTCCCTCTTTTTTCTAACAGCCAGCATAGGATGAACAGTAGAAGGAGCCCCCTTGCCACTCTGGGTAGTCTGATTGAAAAATAGATATAGAAAGTGCAGATTTTCAGTTGTCATATAGACCAAGCAGAATTATTTGTATGAAATGGAAAAATTCAGTTTTCCTTCCTTCCTTCCTTCCTTCCTTCCTTCCTTCCTTCCTTCCTTCCTTCCTTCCTTCCTTCCTTCCTTCCTTCCTCCCTCCCTCCCTCCCACCCTCCCTCTCTCCCTCCCTTCTCTCTGTTTTGTTTCCTTTCCTAAAAAAATAACTTTTTAAAAACTTCATTTCTCAGTTTTGTTATACCACTGGCAACATTAATTTGTAGTTGCTTGAGAAGTAATTTATGAGGGGGGAAAAACAGAAGAAAGCAAAAAAGTGTAAACATCTATAACTAATATCTTCCAGTTTATCAAATAATTTTTAAAATAATGGAATAAGTTTAATTGTTCATTCACTTTGCCCTTTTCCAGGCATTTTGGCATTTAATTTTTTTGTTTGTTTTGCCCTTGTTGCCACTGATTTATTTAATATGACTACACCATATGAAAAATAGTACAGTGCAGTCTATTTCTACTATGAACCATAGAAAAAAAAATATGTTGCCAGAAATGCATGCTATATATCACAATTATTCATTTGACTTGCTTGCTTTAT
Source organism: Vipera ursinii (assembly GCF_947247035.1). NCBI lineage: Eukaryota > Metazoa > Chordata > Lepidosauria > Squamata > Viperidae > Vipera > Vipera ursinii. The sequence continues at coordinate 114,126,363 of NC_139517.1, read as the reverse complement.
GATTTAGTTAAGCTTTGGGGGTTATGCTCTCCCAAAAGACAAGACTGGAGTATTTCAGCAAAGTGATTCAAGTTTGTGTCATAGGTGATAAAACTCTTTGTCAAACAGGAAGTGTTGAAAAAAGACTTAAGTTACTTTCATAAAATATTTAGAATTTGTCTAAACTTATTAAGCAGATTTTTGCTGCAGAAATGAATCGTGAGTAGGGTTTTTTCCCCCCAAAAAAATCACTAGGGCTCTTTTTTAATATATATATACAGAATTGAATATAGAGGTAAGTAAACAGCCAGCCTTGGAGGTCAAGGTTGGATAAATGGAGGTGGGGATGTAACATAGAAGGATCATTTGTAGATGACATCTCAAGAAACAATGATAACCTTTCTCTAATTCTCCCCAAAAGGACTCTCCATGGATACGTCTACATTATAGAAATATTTTAGGCTGTATGACTGTTAACTTAAAGTGGGATACATAATTTTGGAGGATGGGGAGAAATGAAGGTTGCAATTTAACCTTGAGACACATGCCAAGAATGAGCAGAGCCCCAGCAAAACTATTGGAAAGGCCTGGCCAAAACTAAAATTGACTCAAAGTTAATTTAAGTGTGAGAGCTAGTTTGGTGCAGTACTTATAGACACTTGACTACAAAATGAGAGTTTGGGAGTTGTAATCCCACCTTAAGGCATTCATTTTTCTCCTATGCCTAGGAAGAAAAAGTCAAGGTAAAATCTCTTCTGAAGTATTGCCAAGAAAACTTCATGAATTTGTCTCAGCAGTAGCCAAGATTGAAGACTGGCATTATTATTACACCTTAAGGTATAATAACAACAGCAGCAACATACTTGCATTAATAAATAATCAATATGATAACTCCAACAATCTGTAATTTTTTGTCCTTCTCTATAAAAAAAATGACTATTATTTAAGACTTTGAGGCTCTCAAAGTGTTCCTTGGACTCTCAGCTGCCTTGGCATATATTCAATTATATTCAATAGGATTTAATTTCATATACATTTGCACTGTTAAACATTTGAACACAAGGGAGTTATTTTCATCTTGTTTTGTGAAATCATATTTTTTTCCTGTTCTCTAGAGAGGAATAATATCACAAGTAAGATTCAAGAAGCAGAATTAGTTATACCTGTTTTTCTTTCTCTTCTGATTATTGTACACAAATCAATGAATGGTTTTTCATTTCATTTCATTATATTCATCTCCCACATGAATTTAAATGATAGTACACAAGCTAAATCTCTAGATTCCCCCCACACACACACACACAAACAAACACACTTTTGGGGACACATTTTATCTGTTTGAGCATTCTGATAAAATAAATCACATGTAAAAGAATCCATAGCATATTATGCCAGTAAATCAGCCCTGTTTTAAAAAGCAAAAGCCCAGTAATTGTAATTAGTTACAAATTGCCTGTTATGACTTAATTAAACTTCCTGGCCTCTTGGCTGCTTAAGCAACATGTTGAATCTTTTATATGCCTACCAATTAATGCTCTACAATTCTGCTTCCAAATTGGATAAAAAAGTAATAAATTTAACAGTGTTCTGTTGATATTTAGATTCAAGGTTGTTAATGCAGGAGGGGGCTTAAAAGGAGGTGGGAGGAAACACAGAGTGGTTTAATGCTTCAAATATTTATTTCAGTTCAGATTGATTAAAACAGTTTGATGTTCCATGAGATAAAGACCCAGACTTTTTGTTAACAGGGCCCAATTGGTCTAAAGAAGAAAATTGAGATGCACTAATTGAAATTTGGTAGCTTCTTTCAAACATGCATAATTCATACAGAGAACAGAAGCTGCAATTCACCAGAAACTGTCAGGGAGATGAATGCTGCATTTAGATGGAATTTAAGATCTTTCTGAGTAATAAGGAGCCCACTACAAATGCTTATAGTAAAGCATTGAGCAAAGAAAATCTTCCCCTCCCACTCCTAGCTTTTTTCTGGTCAAGTATTAGAAAGCTGAAGTGTAACTTTTAAAGATTTCACTTCTTCCCTATAAAGCCATTTCAAGTTTTCCCAGTGCTTCTACCTTCAGAGCACCAATTTATTACCATTGACTTGGCCCCTCTCACTCCTGAATGCTAATAGCCCTTTTGACTCCATTCACACAACATATTTTTTTTTCCCTGACATAGAATTCCTCCCAAATGATTTCCCAGGACATTGTCTTAATAGGAGCAATGGATAAAAATGGCAAGCTAACATTTGCTGGAATTCAAACAGTCTCCGTTTGATTTGCTTCCAACGAATATTAGGGATGAGAAAATCCCCTTCGGCTTCAATCCTAATTGGACCATAAGTTACAAGCATCGTTGTCAGATATATTTTTTTTAAAAAAAAAACAAAACCAAAACAAAACAAAGCATTCTAAATTGGGTTGCATTCTAAGCATTCCCACAATACCATTTGGAATTTGTAATTCAGAAGAGAACGGTTCATTTTCTGGACAAAAGGCTCAAATTTTAAGTAGTCCAAAAAACTTTCAGATTCATTCCACACTGCATTTCAGTCCCCAAATTCCTGACAATGGAGTCCTTGCTACATTCTGAGCTTAGTTATTTTCTTGCAGACACTTCATTACCCAACTAGATAACCAGTGCTTTTTTTGTAAAATAAAAAGGTGCCGGAACTCACACATGTCATACAACCCGCCTTGCCAACCCTACAAGTTAGGATAGAGAAAAAGGTGCTGGAACTCCGTTCTGAGCGTTCTATGAGAATAAAAGCCCTGTAGATAACATCTTCAATACTAGAAGTGAGTAGGATTTGCTTTCTGTTTATAAATGGTGACTTGCCTTGTCAATGTTGGTGGCAGTGTTATTTTTTTTTGACATTCCTTTATTAGATAGTTGTTTATTATTTGATTGTTTGTCTGAGCTGGTAGATCCTTGAGTAGGTTATTTTTAATTGCTTAATTGTTGGTTTGGTGCTTATACATTATGTAGTTGGGTAGTGAAACATCTGCAAGAAAACAAGCAAGTTCAGAGAGCACTAAAGACTTCACAGTTCAAACCTGAGCTACAAATATTCTTTTCTATTGGTAGAATGTAGAAAAGAAAATACAGGCAAACCTGCATGTGCAAAGTCAAAAAAGATGATCAGATAACTGACTGTTAAGCCCTTCAGGAAGTCACTGAAACAACGTGCCATATATAACCTTCAGAAAAAATTGCCAAAGAGAACATATGATAGGTCTCTTCACAGACCTTGAAATATACCACATATGAAGTCACCTTAACATGCAGAATAGAAAATAATTGTCTTACATTATTTGAGAACAGGTAAAATGGATGACATATAAGGAAAATATTCCTCGCAGAATGAATCTGGTATGATTAAAGTGCAGGACCATGAACAGGAAGACCAGGGGTAATCCACCTTCAGCCATGGAAGAGAAGCTCATTGCCTTGAGCCAAGCATGCCCAAACAGGATTTTTCTGTCAGTATAAAAAATAGAAGACAATATAGCACAATATACACAATATACCGCTTCACAGTGCTTTTATAGCCCTCTCTAAACAGTTTTCAGAATCAGCATAAGGCCCCCAACAATCTGGATCCTTATTTTACCAACTTCGGAAGGATGGAAAGCTGAGTCAACCTTGAGCCAGTCAGGATCAAACTGCTGGCAGTCAGCAGACTTAGGCTGCAATACTGCATTCAAACCACTGTGCTACCGTGGCTCCTATGCCGTGTACTGTATGCACCCTTGAGTTCATGGAGGTCAGAATAGAAATCTAGTGAACCAGTAAATAAAATATAGCTTGGTTCTGCCACCAGCACAGGAGAGATTTGTCACAGACACTTTAATTTGCATTTCTACTCAAACCAGGAGTTGGTGATTCAAATAACTTTTCCCAGCACCATGATCCTATGTTTTGTTTAGCATGAAGAAGAGAGATTTGAGGAAAGAGTGGTCATGGCCAATAGTCCTGTTCCTGATTATCAAGGAGTCATGCAAACCTCCAGCAACTTCACATCAGCTGTAAAATAAACTCTATATTAATAGACATGTGTGTTTCTTTGCATGTAATACCTATCCTGGCTAATCAGAGGTATGACCTTAAATTTTCTTCATATCGCTTCTACATGTGTGATTGATGGTTGAATATAGTTTGCTGATTTACATGTAACATCCCACTTATTCCTAGTCCACTTATATGTGCGAAGGAAGTAAACTGTTTTTAGAATAAATAAAGGAAACATCTCCTTCAAGGTAAGTTCAGATCTTAATGCTACATAGTCATATCTGTAGATTTTTCTTGGCAATAATACAGAAGTGGTTTAGCATTACTTGTTCCAAAGCTACTTTTCAAACAGCAACTAGACTTTGTTTTCCCTTGAAGAAGTTTCTCTTTTCACCCAAGAAACTTCTTCAGTTCTGACTGAATGGTGGAGGATGGTAGGATTATTATTCCTTGCAGTCATCTGGTCATTAGCATTCTTTCTGAGACTCATTGTAGGTCTCTCTGTGCCCTGAATAGTGTAAATGGGTGTGGGACCTTCTTGGAACTGCTGAAAGGACTGTGTTGTACATGAACAGTTCCAAGAAGGTTTCACACCCATTTGCACTATTCAGGTGACTCGAGGGCACAGATAAACCTTCAAGTGGCCTCAGCTACTCTCAGAATAACAGCCAGATGCCAGCAAGGAATATAAATCTTTCCACCCTCCATCATTCAATCAGCACTGAAGAAACTTCCTGGATGAGAAGCCAAACATCTTCAAGGGAAAACAAAATCTAAAAGCACCTTTGGGACAACCATGGCTAAAAATCTCCATAGACATTTAGTAGTATTTCGATTGTTCTCTCAGCAAACTTCTAACTAGGTCTCATTTTGCTAGTTGGTTAGTTGTGTAGATAAATGTTGCTACTCTAGTCTAGTTAGAATATTTGGACCAATTTCAAGCCTGCTTTGTTGGATACTTGCTACAAACATCCATATCTGATATTGTCCTGCCTTCATTTTGTATCACTTATTATCACTCTGATCTCATCCTGCCCTTATCATATCTTAAACAAGTTTCATACTTGCTGGTAAAATAGGAAAATTTGTCAGAAGAAAAGCTTAGAGGACATCTTAAAAGGTTATTTTGGGTTATTTTTAATCATAGCTCAAAAAAAAACACAACCCTCCTTAAACTTAGTTGGAAAGTTAACTGCATCTTGCATGAGTCATTATTTTAATTGTGTTCCTTTTCAATGATATGCAGATCTGAAATGCAAAACTCTTGATAACCATGAAGTGGTAGCACAGAGACAAATGTATTCAGCATTTTGCAGATCAGGTCTAGTAGCCAAAATAAATAAAATAATAACATTAAACAAAACAAAACATTTTTAAGTGTGGATCCTCTATATAAAAAAGACTTTGTGGTTGTTTGTTTGCTTTGTTATGGAGCTATGAGACTTAGAGTGGATAGAAAAGATCTGAGCAACTTTCAAGAGCTGCTTTGCTTTCTGCTTGCATAACTGAGTTGCCCCTTTTGGGTGAGTCATTCACCAGAAACCTAAGCTGTTGAAATTCCATCTTAGAACTTTGTGGGGAAAAGTAATATAGTGGCTGCTGGCTGTCTTAGCTATTTAGGAAAGTTGTGGTTAGAAGCTCTAAAAAGGGACTCAAAAAGCTATATGATCATTCACATAAACATACACTACACACACATGTATAAATACACATAAAGAGGTAACAGTAATGACAAATATGTATTTCACAAGAATCCACAGAGAAAGTTACCTATGAAGAAGTACATAGGGATCAGCATATTAGATCCAGCCGAAACCAGATGCAAATATGGGGGGAAAAAACTTCAAAAATTAATTCTTTAAAAGATTGTGTCAACCTTTGGGGACCAGAGGACAATGAAAATTTCTGACAGAATGAGCGGTAGAAGCTGCTAAATAAATGTTTGTGAGCTATAAGTTGTCCTTTGGCCAAAGGTTTCACATAAACTGTGGAAATATGATTTAAAGTTTGGTCATAATTGTAGTAAGTGTAAATGATGGGTTAAATTTGAAGTTGTTCTATTATATGTTGAAATTAAGATCCTCGCCCTCAATCCAACATCCATTCATATCACTCGAAACAGATCACAAAGATATTCTGACATCCACCCACCATCTTTACCTTGCAAAGAATTTTTTTCTCAACTCTAGTATACATAGAGGCCAATGTCCCTGTGAATAGCTATTTTTGCTCTTTGGGAGCAAATAGTTTTTCAGCATTTAAGAAAACCATGATGTCCTTCCTTTGGAAGAAATCTGATGCAGTAAGTTTTTGTTTATGAAATCTTATACCTTTCAATAAAATCTATTAGCCTAAAAAGGCACCATCAGATTTGGGATCTCTACTGAAAGCTGATTATTAGAACCCATAATAAATATGGGTTCAGACTGAATAAAGTGAATTGAATGGATAGAAGTGCATAGCTGTATTTGCATTGCTCTGGCTTCACATTGCAAGCTCTGATTTTCCAGTTACACAGTATACTCTCTAATATTCTGCAGCCTCCCTATACTTCGAGTAAATACTGAGGGGGGAAATGTTGTTTTTCCCCATGAGGTTTTTCAGACTGGGCAGCCAGGCAAATCCCTAAACAACATAAAGGTGTGTAAGAATGTGTCAAAATAGTCAAGCACATATAAAAAGGATATATCTTGCATTGATAGAAATTGATTCAGAGATGGAACTTGTTAAAGATTGTATGATAAAGTGGGCTCAGAATTTTCAAGAAGTTATTACAATGGATACTTGGGAAAAGATTTGGGTGAGAAATGTAAAATTTACACAGGCCCAAAATTTAAGAGAGAACTTTTACAAAATGTTTTATAGGTGGCATTTAGATCCTAAAAAATTAGCAAGTATGTATCTGAACTGCCAGCCCAAATGTTGGAGGTGTGGTTGTGAGGATGCAACGTATTTTCATATATGGTGGACTTGTAAAAAGGTTTAAGCTTTTTGGATTAAAATTTGGTGGAATATGCAAAAGATATTCAAGAAAAGGATAAAGTTTTCTCCGCAATTGTTTTTTATTGGGTATTATCACAGATACCACCATTGTAGATATTAAATTGATGTTGAATTTAATTACGGCAGCGAGACTTTTAGTAGCGCAATATTGGAAGAAGGAAGAACTGCCGACTATAGAAGAATGGACTTTAAAAGTTTCCAACCTGGCAGAAATGGCAAAGATCTCAGCGTATTTGAAAGACCAATCGCAACAGAGATACATTGTGGAGTGGAGAAGATGGATTGATTATATCCAGAATAAATATGGGACTAAAAAGTTTCACTTAGCATTTGAATAAGTAGCGTATTTATATGATGTATAATTAGCTTGTAGTTATTTTATTAAGAGTTAAAGTGCGATAGAATTTAATATCTTATTGTTGTTTGCATATTTTAGATTATGTTTGTTCATATTTTTATACCCTGTATTTAGCTCTGGGAAGTCGGGGAGGGGGAGGGGAGGGGAGAGTTGGGGAGGTATGGGGAGGGGGGAGGGGGAGGGGAGGGGTTTTGTATTAAAAAATGTACTGTAAAACTTTTCAATAAAAAAATGTGTCAAAATAACAGCTCTAACAAACCAGTAATAAGACAAATTCAAAAGGATCCCATAACGTAGACAAATAACAGGTAGAAGCAGCCTTTTTCTTAAGGATAGAAAACTGTTCAAACCAGATTTTGGTCTAGCATTATTGCACGTCACTTGTGTATTAATCCTCTACTGCCAAAAGTAGATTCTTGCTAAATAAAATATTGCAGGCTAAATCTTAGCTGGTTTCTCTCCAAGCTATCCCAGTAGGAGTGGCATATGCAGACCTACCCAAGAGTTTATCTTTACCACATTTCTGCAATCAGTCTGTACTTGGTACTGAAGTAGTCATGCTTGAAGCCACTTTGTTGACTTCTCCTACTCACTGCAGCAGCATCTCTTTAGATGAGAAGCATGGTGACTATCTATCTCATCCAAAGTCATGAAAATGGTCCCTAACCATTGACTGCTTTTCCATAAGGAACATCAAATTAAAATGCATGCATTCTCAATTCACTTGGCCAAAGGAGAAGAGAATGAGTTAGAAAGCTCTTAACATGAGTTCTTTCCAGATGACTGGTCCACATTAATTTGTTGCATCAAAAGTAGAATTTATGGAAGAGCAATTCCAAGGGCAGTTATAAAGGGTTATTATTCAATATGGTATGAAGTTACAAGAAAGCCAGTATGAAAATAAATGGAAGTGCAAATGAATCTGGAGATATACTGTATATTATATATAAATTACATATATATATATAAATTATATATATAATTTCCCATTTATTGTTGATGTTAGGGCCAAATACTTACACCATGGTAGCTGAGAGAAGCATGTTGCAATCATAAGCTGAACATGAAGCACTAATCGTGCAAATAATAGCATTTTTAATTAAACTAATCCCTACAAGAATCTAATATCAGCACAGCAGTCTCTTCTGAAATCTCTAATAATTACTCTTTGCTAAGAATGTTTTAGTTCCATTACCCTCAGCCTCAACAATGAGTTTACAGTTCATTCTGTTTAGATAGTTGTTTACCTTCTATTTTCAATTCCATGTTCAACAAAAACTGGTAGTGAACACAAAGAATTTAAATTTAAATCTAACCACACAGAAGTTGAGAGTTGGAACTTGGACAAGTCAATGTCTACTTGCTGAAGTAGTGACACTGTTTGAAAAATGCTGGTAGATATCTCCTTAATAAAAATAACAGTGATGTAGGATGCCATGAGTTATAAACCACACAAAACAGGATACATTCCATGCTAATTTATACTTCTGCACCATCATCTAACAAAAAAGGACCCATGTATTTCTTCCCTGAACACCAAGGATTATAATGCATGCCAGAGTTTGCATACATCTACCAAAGTATAGGTACAAGAAAGGGGAAATGTTTTCCTTCAAAATAGAACTGGATACCAATGACCTTTCAAAACTCTCCACCAATTTAGATACTGTAGAGCAATCAGAGCATATATAGCTCTATAATTTCTACCTACTATAGCAACATGTTAGAGCTGAATTAGCATCTTGGCATTTTCTACCAAAATTGTGTACAGAGAAATTGAGTAGGTAATTTCACAGAACTGTGGGATTGGAGGTCTTCTATTCCAAAGCAATTAAAAAAAACAAAACAAAAAAAACCCCTTCACACCATCCCAGTTCAGTCTTTGCTTCAAGACATGCCAATGATGACTTCAGGAAGTAAACAGTCCCCATTTTTATCTGCTTTTACCATCAGGATATTTCTTTGGCTCTTCTTCAATAAATCCTCCAGCCATTGGTTCTTGACCTACTTGCAGAAACTTTGGACAATAAATCCACGCCCTCTTCTCTGTAATTATACTTAAAGAATTGCAGGACTATTATCATGTCTCCTCTTAGCCTTCTCTTCTTTAGGATAAATATAATCCCTTAATCTCTTAATCATTGTTTAAAGGCTTCAGCTCCAGGTCCCACACCATCTTTGTCAGTCTTCTCTATATTTCTTCTATTCCTAAGCATCTTTCTTGTATTGTAGTGTCCAGAAGTAGACACACTATTCAGACCAATGTAGCTTTCCATGCTGCTATGTCAACCAGACCAGGAAATGAATTCTATAGAAAAGTTTAAACTACAAGTTTGCCCTTGTCTTTCAGGTTGCCCTTGCCCATAATGGAGCCTGCTTATTATGGTCATAATTTGAGATAGTTGTAAAGCAATTTTATCATGTGATCAATCCTATTTTACAAACTTTGTTTTGCAATGCTCATTAAGTAAATCACCATGTTTGTTATGTGAATCTGGTCCTTAAGCTAAGGCATCAGTTTCTATGGACATTTCTGCCCAAAACTAGTGTCAGGACCCACCTCAATCCCACATCTTAAGAAAGCAGAACTCTTGGAAGTGATTTCTTCCAACAGGAACGTTTATTAAGAGTAGCTGATAGCAGGCATAATAGACAGGATCTGAGATTTCCCACACAGAGCGATAGATTAAAGTATCCCCAAACAAGACCCCACCCCACAGTCCGCCCACCCAATGTGGGATGGCCAATCCCCAGGTGTTAAGTCCATCATGGGAAAAGGGGAGATAACATTGGTTTATGTCCAGCTCACGCAGTGGTGGTCAGGGGCTTCTTCACACTTTCCTCTGAGAATGTAGACATAAACCAGGCACTGAGGTTACATTCCTTATTTCCTCCCTTGTTCTAGCTGACAGTTTAGGAAGAGAGAGTTCAGAGAGAGAGATAACGCAGGAAGCAAATTGTTACATTGCAGTGGGCAGGTAGAGGACACAGAGGCAATAAACAAAGTAAAAGTTTACATTGTAGTGGAAAGTGGAAGCAAAGGCAATAACCCTGCAGGCACACACACCCCTTCCCCTTGGGAGTGTGGCAGAACCCAAGGAAAAGTGAAATTTGATTTTGGGTCAGAGGGGATAGACAGACGTGAAATAGGAATGAGTTCTGACAACTAGAAGCAAACACCTATTTGGGGCAAAAATATTGTAATCATTGCATGTGAACGTGACCATGGGGCACTACAAATGGTCATAAATGTGCTGTTTTTATATAAGTCCATCAGTTATGATAAAATGACCTTTCATGTGGTCCACATTTCCAACAAGTTTACTTTTACTTGTGCATTTGTTTATATTTCACCTTTGTAATTTTTATAAGTAAAGGTGGCAAACAAACACAATATTCTTCCTTATATTTTCCCCACAACAACCTATGACAGGGGTCAGGAACCTGAAACAGTGAAACAGCCACTTGGAACCAGTTCCCTCACAAAAGGAAAAACTGGGAGTTGCAAAAAATGTGTGCACATGCGCGTACATGCGTGCATGCGCAGAACAGGGTTTGACTGAAGAGTGGAGCCAAGGCGAGATATGCACCTACCCTGCATATTTGAATTGATTGGTTGAACTTTTTTAGTCCAACTTTTCTTTTTTTTTTTGGACTGCACATGGCAGAGGACTGGGAGCCGCAGGAGACAGCTGAAAGAGCCGCATGTGGCTCTGGAGCCGCGGGTTGCAGACCTGTGACCTATGATGTGGGTTGGGATGAGTGAATGGTCCAAGATCATCCAGCTGGCTTTCATGCCAAAGGTAGGGCTAGAATTTACAGTCTCCTGGCTTCTAACTTGTACATTATAGATATTTTTCCAGACTCATATATCAACAATACACCATTGTATAAAAGTTCTGTTTTAGAGTAAATCATAATGTACATTTCAGTCCTTTCAACTGTATATTTTCCCATTGTTACATTATTATATCCAAATTTTTATCTATTTTATGATACAGTCTTTGACTGGGTCTTCTTCCATTTCAAATTTCAACAAAAGTTTATACATTGTGGAAATTACATATTATCATTTGTATATAGTTAAATTTCAGTTTCTCTCTTACACAGTTCACTTTCAATTTCATGTTATTTACCTTAACTTTTTCTGTTAATTCTACATCTAAATACCATTGGTAGGTAAATTCCTGTACAGACAATTACTTTCTTGATTTCATCTTATGTTTTCTGTGCTCTTGTTTTAACAATTCTTGATACATAGACCATTTTTCTTTACCCGCTATTTCTTTTCTATAAACTGCTTGTGCTGAGAACCATAAAGCCATATTCAGACACAGTCTGGGTTTAAATGTTTTCCATATTCTCAATATGACACTTTTAATAAAGTGATTTATAAAAGCTAATTTAGTCTAACTTTATCATACCTTTGGAACCCATGCCATCCAAACCTCAGGTCATACGCTTCTAATTCTAAAATTCTCTTTTTTTTCCCCCACAGCGTCATCCACTCCTTCATCCAGGCAATTCCAATCCTCATTGTTTCTCAGCATCTTGGAGTATTTTATATTTAACCCTTGGACTTTTCTCTTTCCATACAAACCTAGATGTATCTTTTTGTCACTACCTCAATTGTTGAATTATTTTAAGCAATACATTCATTTTTATCACTGTAAGAATTCTGATTTCCCGAAGATTACAGACATCTTTTGAGCCAGTGATTCATTCCAAAATCATCTATTCTCTTCTCAGGCCTTGACATTCAGTTGGAAGTATGACAAAAATGCCACCTCTGCTCCAGAGCTATTGCCTTCCCGCCTAGTTTCTTTGTAGTCTCTTGTTCTCTCACTTTTTCCTGGCAGTGTAATTTGTGCCAGCATGAAATAACACAAAAGGATAATGGTCATTAGGTTCAATTAGTGAGATCAGCCTCTTCCACATCTTCATCCCTGGAAAATACTCATCTTTGTCATTATGCTTGAAGGTCATCCTCCAGATAAGTAAAATTTACCAATCAAATTGTGAAGTCCAGGACTTAGATATAATAATAAAGGGCTGAAAATGCACATAGGATGTGTTTTCTAATTAAGTCTTTTCTTTATATTTGAGGTTTTGAAATCAAAGGAGCTAGTAGATCAGCAGAGAGCAGATTACAAAATGGAAGATGAGATTCACTTGCCTCTAAACAGAAAAAATCAGTACCTATTGATGAGAATTTCTCCAAAATTCCCTCCTTCAAAAGAATTGCAAAAATAAATTCTCTTGTATCAGACTGAATTTGAAACTAAGAGAATATATGCAGGAGAACTTTTCTGCCTAATTCTGCAAAATAATGATGTATTTTCTTAAAAAAACAAAAACAAAGAGTGAATATTGCAACTCAAAGTGGAGAATTCCTCTAATGTTAACTTCAAAACACTGAAAAATTCTTGGTCAGCATGATGAATGAGAAACATTTCTTCAGCTGCCAGTTGTTGTTTTTTCCTTCCTCATTCCTCTTGATATTGACCTGCTTCCTTGTACTCCAGAAATCATTTGGATGAATGTTCCTTTTTGGGATGCATAATTAAATGTCAAAAACCACTGCTCACTCACCAATCCCTCACTGTCTGAAGGAGCCAGAGTTCATAAGAAGGATGGATCTAATACCTAACAACATCTGGCATGAGTAGAGAACTCAGCCCTCTTTATAATAGCATTTCAGTTATGGTAGGAATGACAGCTCAATGGAAAGAGATGTATGAACTATGAACTGGGGAGATCCACGGTTGCTGCTTAATGAAACAACACGTTGTAACTTCTGTCATGGACACACTGGTCTGTTAGTAGTGACAAGCTGTATCAAGAGTTCCAGAACAAATCGTATTTGTCACATCTAATGGAGAACGATGAAGGTCTCTGAGTTACTAGGAAAGCTGAATATAGTTTCCATTCCAGTAATCACGATCAAAACATTGCTTGGCTGCATTGGCCAATTTAATCTGTCACTTAATTAAACAAATTACTGTTTCTGATCTTTTCTGTAGAAAAAAGAAATAGAGATGTTCAAGAAAGTATGTATGGGGGAGAATTGTAACTACTGTATTCCATAGGAAAAAAAAGATATTTTACATTACCCGAACCATGTTTTCACTAAGATTAATAGCACCATTTTATTCCTGCTACTTAAAATAGCTTGAGTTCCCATCAACAAAATCAAATTTAATAAAGCTCCAGGGCACCATGTATGTCACAATCTCTGCCTCTAACTACTTATTCCCATGCAAGTGTTTAATTTATCATAATCATATATCCTTTAATCTTTAGGCTGTACCAAATGGATGAGAAAGGAGCTTTTAATTTGAAGACTTTCTAAATGTTAGATTTATAAGAAACTAATCATAGAAGACAAAGATCAAAATAATCCAAACAATCTCCTAGAACACTTACACACATTTTCTTCCCTGCCTCCAAGCTAGGAGCTGAAAATTTGAAAGCAGGTATCAACACCTATATGTAATATAAATAGAAGGACTCCACAAGACCATCAGTTTCCCATCACGCATGACAGGTGTATACAATATATCTATATGCATTTTTGCCCTGCAGGTGACTCTACAAAGCAGGCAACATTACCTAAAGACTGATGCAAATGACTTATTTCCAGCAGTTAAGTCCATATTGTTGCAATGTATGCATGAATTCCAGAAGTAAGCAGGCAGGGAAAATCACATAGGGTATTCCTATTTGATTGGTTTATCTTCTGAAAGGGTGAGGAACAAGTTGGAAACTAGTTTATTTACTGATTTTTCATTTTAGAAATTTCTAATGCCACAGAACTCTACGATGACAAGCATCTTCATGGAGATATAAAATAGAATAGGAAAGTGTGTAAGCTCCTAAGGGCTCTGGGCTCAAATGCTCTCCTTCCATTGACACTGACTGGACCTGACCACAGAGATAGGAGAATCAACACATTACTGTGCCTCCCACTCCTAATCCATACAGGCATTGAGAGCTACTGCAAGATCAAGAAGAACCAGGACAGCTGACTATCCCAGCTCTGCAAAATGTCCTCAATAAATGAGACTAATAGTGTTTTGTATTATATCTGGGCTTGAAACCTGACTGAAGGGTATAGATAATCAGCTTTCTTCAGGCTCGTTAGTGCATGTAGATCCAGTGCCTTCTCAACAGGAGATTGCATAAAATTGTCCAGTATATTTGAATCCAGGGAAGGTTTTTAAGGAGAGGTACTTCGCTATCTTCTATAAGGTATCACGAATTATTTCTCCATCAGTGAAGCCAAGAGTGCAACATGGACATCTACCTGTCCTCCTGGGCAGTTGTCATCTACCAAGAAAGACAGGAAGCTGACCAAGTTAGCAGATCCAAGGATCCTATCCACGTTCTTGGGAGTTTAAGGTTCAGACTCCCAAATAAGTTCTTTCTTCTATCAACTCAGCAGGATCTGCACAACTACAGTACAAAACTGAGCAAATCCAAGTGACTTTTGCTGTGGATATCAACAATAGAGTAGCAGTCTTAGTAGACGATCCTGTGACTCCTTCATCCCCAGCAGAGAACAGTTCCCTTTAAACAGGATTGGTGGAAAGTTATTTACAGATGTGATAAGTGTAGAAAAATAACTAGAATTTGCTCCTCTTATCACCACAAAGCACAGATCTATTCTAAATTCTTATTCATGTTCCCACTGTTCCTATTAAAACCATTATTTTCCATTAAAAAAAGTGAACATCTTGAAAGAGGGCATTTACACTTTGTCCTGTGATTTACTTTCCAGAGATCATATAGACTAAGTTTGAAATTACACTCACTTCTACCAACTATTGGCTCTAATACAATCACCCACATATTCAGACTCCTACGCAATGGTCTTGTCATGTCATGCTTCTACCATTTTGCTATTCTAGTCACTAAAACTACAGTAGTTTTAATTCAATTCACTTAATTATATTAAAGAATCTTACTGTCACAATTCTTTTTGAAGAACATGCTTATGGTAATAGGAAAGACTTATGAAGAATATCTATCAGAAGTTTTTTGGCTTTTGTTTAACCTGTAAAGAGTTTTATTTCTTCAAGGACAATCTATAAAGGTAAGCCTTCTACCATGAATTGAATATAAATCATCAATTTGATTTGTATCATTGATTCAATCTGATTTGATGATTCAATTTGATTTGGAAAATCAGGTAAATTTCAGGGGATATTTTAATTCAAGGCACTGAACCAGATTTATCTGATAAATCAATTTTAAAAACAATTTGTCCATGGCCAAATATCCTTTCAAGTCACTAATTTCATTCAGAGGCAACAGATTCAATTCAATGATTTGATTGAAATAGTCGATCTGATTTAGAAAGTCAAGTGAATTTGTAGTTTTAAACAAATCTCCTTCAAATCAAACTGCTGAATCAAAGTTATACACAGTAATTTGCTGAGAAGTACAGGCTGCTGGAGAACTAAAATAATGGCTTACCTCCCCTCCCACATCACAGGAAGAACAAATCATGCTAGATTCATCATTGGCAGAGAATGTTTAAAATTAGGACAAAAGTAGATGAAATTAGGCCAAGAGCCACAGGCAATCATAGGTTATATGTTGTCCTCACCTAATCTAATGTGGATCATGTCTTTAAACATAAAGAAACTTAAAAGTTACCGTATATCAAGATTTAGTAGACCCCATCTTTTAACAGCTGGGGTGGATTATTGTAATGTTTTGTTGAATAATGTCCCAGAGTCTCTTAATTAAAAATCTAAATTGATAGAAAATGCCACTTCTAACAAATTAAAGTGATTAAAGTCAGAAACATGTTAATATACTTCTTAAAGGCTTATAATGTTGAACAAGGAGACTGTTAAATTTCAGTACCTTTTGCTGTGTCTGTATTCCTTTGATAGTAGCCTCTCTACTTCAGACCTGTTGTAATAGAAGGAAAATAGAGAAAAAAGTTTGATTTTATATATATATAGTTACATGATGAATCATATAAAAATAGGGGGAAAGAATTGCTTTGCAAAGAACTCCTAGTCTGTTTTGGGAACCTGATGTACGACAGTAGAAGCAGTTGGATGAGGCCACCCGGCTTCAGAACTATTCCAATATTAATTGGTAGCTGGATCGAGAGTGAAATATGGTAAAACAGTTTTATTTCCTCATAATCTAGCATAGGAAAAAACACAAATGACTAAAAATTGAAGGAAAATTGCAGGCAAAACAATTGTAGGGAACAAAGTGCAATGAAGTTCACTGAATTTGTCTGAGGGAGTTTTGAACTATGCTACTTTCATTACAGAAATCCATTAATTTCCTGATTTGGAGAAAAATCATAACATTTTGTAAAGATTTTGTAAACTGCCCAGACTTTACTGGAGTGGCAAACTTAATAAATTTAATGAAATAATGAACTTCACTGGACATCCAGAATTGAATATCCTGGGTTTTAGACCACTGTTCCCCTTCCTAACTAAAGGAAAATTTGTTCAAAACTGTCCTATTTCATTTTTAAAATTTGGATTTTAGTGAATACACTTCCTTATAAAAAGAAATGAAATAGTAGTTCATGAACATATAGTAACAATGGAGCTTTTTTGTCTTATTTCACAAATGGCATTCTTCATTTGAAAGCTTCAGAAGGCCAGCTATTTATTTAAGAGCATCTTTATCTAAGTAGATGTTCATACTGAAATCCTTTTAAGAGAAAGAGAACCATAAAAAGGAAACAGAAATAGTGCAACCTTTGTTTGTTTGTTTTAATACAGTGAATTAGGATTAGAGTTAACTGAGGAGCAAACTGAGCAGAAATACAGATAATTCAGCCATAGTATGACTCTAACCATCTCCTTATTTGGGAATTTTGGCCCTTGGGGCAATGGTCCTCTGTTACCTGCCCAAAAAATGATGCCATATTCAATACAGTTATATATGAATAAAGAGCTTGTATGATGTAATGATTTAAGTTTTGGAAGGTCCCTGGTTGAAAGCTTCTCTTAACCATAGAAGTCCATTGGGTGATATTAGGCCAAGAACTCTCTTAAGAAAAGATAATATTTGTAGCTCAGGGTTGAACTGATGAGTCCTTGGTGCTCTCTGAGCTTTCTCTGTGGAAAGTCCTGTGATTTAAAATACTCCTTTAAAATACTGCAAAGATTTCCAGATGATTAGTGTAGTTTGTACTGTTATAGTTGGGAACTTCCTGTAGAATATTGTGGTAAATAATGGACAGCTGGATATATTAAGAACCCCTTCAGGCTTAGTTGCCTGTTTGCTTAGGAGAGTTAGTTTGAGTACTTTGGTTTGACACTGATGGTGTTAACTAGTTGGGTAATGAAATGTCTGCAAGAAAGCAACCAACCTCAGAGAGTATCAAGGACCCCACAGTATCTCTCTCTCAGCCCAACTTCCTGACAAGTGGTTGTAATGGAAAATAATGGAGGATAGTATGAGAACGAAGGTTCATTCTCAAAGCTTGTGGGTTGGTTTCTGAACATTTCATTTTCAGACTAGGTAACACCTTCAGCAGAATTTAGGGCATGCCAGTGTCAGTGTTCTTCTGTTTATCAGGGCTTCAGGTGTGGGTGTGTCAAGTGAGGGTCTTGGGGTGGGTTAGGTGTGAGTCATCACTGAGAAGTATGTGATGGGTCTTGTGATGGGGAGGTTACATCAGGTCAGGTTCATTGGGAGGTGAACTGCTGGTGGGAGGGGGGCTTCCGTGGGTTGGTTGAGGGTCAGCGCTGTTTCTGATTGACTTTGTGGTTGATTTGGATTCTGAGGGGTTTGTAGGCTGGTTGTAGGTCAGTGTGTCTGGATGGTATTCTATGCTCTTGAACGAAAAACAGGACAGAATTCAAATTAATAGTGGAAAAATAACTTGCTTTTATACCCTGATGAAAGCTGTCAGTCTGATGCTTTCTGCTTGATTGAATGAGTTGGAATATGGAAGTTCCCATCAATTGGGGTAGAAGACTAGCCTGTCCAATTTTTTCCCAAACCAGAAATATGTTTTCTTCTACTTTTCTCAATACCTCTATATTAATAAAAGAGAAGTAGGAAAGGGGAGTAGGGTGTGGAATAAGCAGGATGTTCAGTTCTGATTCTTTAATCTATTTATCTGCCTGCTATCAACTAAGCGGTGGCTCAGTGGGTTAGGACACTGAGCTTGTCGATCAGATGGTCAGCAGTTTGGCGGGTCGGATCTCGGGTTCCGCGTAACAGAGTGAGTGCCTGTTACTCGTCCCAGCTTCTGCCAACCTAGCAGTTCAAAAGCACATACAAATGCAAGTAGAAAAATAGGGACCACTACGGTGGGAAGGTAACAGCGTTCTGTGTGCCTTTGGTGTCTAGTCATGCCGGCCACATGACCACGGAGTCATCTTCGGACAAGCGCTGGATCTTCGGCTTTGAAATGGAGATGAGCACCAGCCCCTAGAGTTGGAAACAACTAGCACGCATGTGTGGGGGAACCTTTACCTTTACCTTTATCAACTAATAGGCTGTTGGTGGTGCTTTCAACTAGAGAATCAGTCATGTAGAAGCAAGGTCTTAAAATACAGGGACAGCACACCTAGTCTTCTCTTTGGGTCAAGATAAGGCTTTAATTTGATCTGAATAGGAATCGACTTTACAAGTGCTTTATTCACATTCTCACATACTAATACACACACAAGTACAATCTTCAAGAAGTTGTTTCCAAAGAAGTTGCTTTTTTATGCAGAATATTCTGATTTAATTGAGAGTGACGTCTCTTCTTGTGCCAGCAACAATTTCAAACCAAAAGGAGGAAAAAAGAAAAAGAAAAAACAAAATGAGTACATTGTGTATATAATTGACAACTACAAGAAAGGATTCCAGAGCTTATGATGAAAATTGTGCCAGTTTAGAAAAATTGGGTTTTGTTTACAATTTCAAAAAAGTGAGTATTTGGAATATCATATTTACTACCAATTTGAAGCCACAGGCATATGTTCTAATTGTACCAGTTAAGCTGTTATTAAAATGGCAAAAAACCAAAAGATTTGCAGTATTCATTTAAAATTCAGCCAATTGCCTTGGTGTAGATTTATCACCTGAAAAGTACAAAAACAGTAAACAAATTTTGTGTAAATTCAATTTTGCTTTACTAGTGTGTGTATTACCATTCTAAGCTTGGTTCCCTTCTCTCTACAAAGTCCTATTTGCTCTTTAATATTGGATGGTAATTATGTTTTTTCCCCTCACCCTATTTGCTTTAGAGAGCAGGCGAGACAGCGAAGTTGAACAACTTAACTTTTATTAAGAACCAGGCAAGGAACAGGAGAACAGCGCCCTTATTTATACTTGCAGCTGTCACATCTCGACCAATCAGGGCTGAGCCGGTTTCCCGCGCCATCTGCTCTGCCAATCCGAGCCAGCTGGGTTTTGACAGCTCGGAACTGTCATCGGTAGCACGTGCGGTAGCCAGGTGATTCTGACAGCCGAGAGCTGTCAGACGGCGGCGCCTGCGTAGTTCTGTCCAGCAGCTTTCGACAGCTGTCAAAAGCTGCCGTGGCTTTTACCTCAGCCCTGTATTTGCTTATGCTTATGTTTAACAATAATAACTTGTGAATACATAACACCCCTTACCCCTCCCTCTGATTGAGTTGTTGTTTCCCCGATTGTTTCTTTTTGGGTTTGCCCCATTCGAACTCTTCCAAATAAGTGGGGGGTCTTTTTATTCTTTCGGACCGTCGGGGAATGGGTTCTTCCGTATGTTCTTTTTCTTGGTATGTGTTGGAATCTGGCTCGGGGGGTGGGGGGCTTGATTCTCTGGCTTTGGGGGTTCCTTGATGGAAGAAGTCCCGTTGTGCTGGGTTATGGAGTGGTGTTGATTGTTCCGGGTTGTCTTGATGTGCCGTTGTCGGCAGCGGTGGTTCCGATTGCATTTCCGGGTTCCCCCTTTCCCCCATATTTTGTGGGCTGCGACGCCGTAGTTGGTCTATGTGTCTGCGGATGTGGGAATTATTTCCCGTGTCAATGACGTATGATAGGGGACCTGTTCATTCTAAGATGACTCCCTGTGTCCATTTATTGCCCCCTCTGTAGTCCCTGGCCCAGACAGCTTGTCCTGTGTTGAGAGTTCTGTAGTGGAGGGGAAGCTCTGGGTCTGGTGGGGATCTGTCAGAATGTAGACGGTCCAGTCTGGTAGTTAGTCTCTTGCCCCAGCGAAGCTCTGCTGGAGATTTCCCTGTAGTTGTGCAGGGGGTGGTGTGTTGCGATAAAAGGAATTGAGCAAGTCTGCGGTGCCAGTTGCCGGTGATGATTTTCCGCAGTGCCTCTTTTGTTGATTTCACCATCACCTCTGCCAAGCCGTTAGTGGATGGGTGAAACGGAGCCGTGGTGGTGTGCCTAATAGAGTTCGCCATTGTGAAACTCTGGAATTCGTAGGAAGTAAATTGGGGGCCGTTATCGGAGACTATTACATCTGGAAGCCCATGTGTGGCAAACAACCCCCTTAAAACTTGTACTGTGGCTGCAGTAGTTGTGCTTGCAACTGGGGCCACCTCTAGCCATCTGGAATAGCTATCCACGACTATTAGGAATGTTTGTCCCTGGAACGGACCTGCGAAGTCTATGTGGATGCGTGACCAGGGTGTCTTGGTTGTTTCCCATCTGTGTATGGGAGCTTGGGGCTGGACTGCTCTGACAAGTTAGCTACATGTGCTTCTATTTGCTTATCTAACCCTGGCCACCAGACGTAGCTCCTGGCCAGAGCCTTCATTATAACGGTGCCTGGGTGGCCTTCGTGGAGGCTTTCTAACACCTTTAATCTGTGTTTTTCGGATATGATTACCCTGCTGCCCCATAATAAACATCCTTGATGTGTGGATAATTCTTTTTGTTTTAAGATATAAGGTTGGAATTCTGGGTCTGGGGGTGTGGATTGCCAGCCTGACGTGACATATCCTAAAACTCTGCCCAGTGTTTTGTCTGCAGCTGTGGCTGCAGAAATGTCCTTGACGGATAATGGGCATTCAGGTAGTTCAGAGATAGCCAGTATCTTCCCAGCTGGAGCAGGGTATGGGTCGATTACTGGTTGGGGTAGTCTGCTAAGCCTGTCAGCATGGCCCATGCTTTTCCCTGGTCTGTATTCTAAGGTGAATGAATAGGCTGACAAAAAGGTAGACCATCTCAGGATGCGGGGAGATAATATTTGGGGTGTCAGTTTGTTTACTGTGAAGATTCCTAATAGGGGCTTATGGTCTGTAAAGATGGTAAATTGACGACCATATAGGTAGTCATGAAACTTTTTTACGCTCGCAACTATAGCTAAAGCCTCCTTATCGATTTGAGCGTAATTGCGCTCAGGTTTTGACAGCGTTCTGGAATAGAATGCTACAGGGGTTTGCGTTCCCTGCTTAGTTAAATGGCTTAGGATTGCTCCAATGCCGTAGGGCGAGGCATCGCAAGCCAGACATAAAGGTAGCTGTTCGTTGAACAGTGCCACCGTAGCATTGCTAGTCAGTAAGTTTTTAGAAGTTTAAAACTTTTGTCGTGCTGAGGTGACCAAATCCAGGGTTTGCCCTTATCTAATAGCCTGTGGAGGGGTTCAGCAATGGAAGCTTTGTGAGGCAGGAAGGTATGGTAAAAATTAACTAACCCTAGGAAGGCTTGCAGTTCCTGCTTATTTTTGGGGATTGGTGCTGTCTTAATGGCTTTTATTTTTGATTCAGTGGGGTGAATTCCCTTTGCATCAATTTTAAACCCTAAAAACTCCGTTGAGGGCACCCCTATGGAGCATTTGTCTCGTCTTAATTTAAGGCCAGCCTCCCTGAATCTAAGGAGCACCTTTGTTAATTTGTCCGCTAAGTCATTTTCTGATTCCCCGGCAATTAGGATGTCATCGAAATATGGGCAGACCCCAGGGATCCCTTTGAGTGTTTTTTCCATGATTTCTTGGAAGATCCCTGGGGCTGCAGAGATGCCGAACTGAAGGCGGTTAATTTTAAACGCTCCCTTGTGCGTGACAATTGTCTGTGCTAAGGCGGTGTCAGGGGTGACAGGCAGCTGTAAATACGCCTGCGCCAAGTCTAACTTAGCGAAAATGGCGCCTGACTTAATGGCCGCCAGGATGTCTTTGACAGCCGGGACCGGGTAGGCATGGGCGTTCAATGCGCGGTTTAGGGTTGCCTTATAGTCAGCACATAATCAGATTTGGCCATTGGGCTTAATTGGGGTGACTATGGGTGTCTCCCACTCGGCCCCTTCTACTGGTTCCAGGACCCCTAAGTTAATTAATCGATCTATTTCCTTTTCTATTTTTTCTCTCAAGGCGAAGGGGACTCTTCGCGCCTTGATTCCGACAGGCATTACATTGGGGTTTAGTGTTAAGGATACTGGCGGTCCTGTGTATTTTCCTAGTGAGCTGTCAAAAACGTCCGCGAATTGAAGGCAGACGGATTCCAAGTTTGACAGCTGAGTGGCGTTGACGCCTGTCAACGCTATCCCTAGCGCCTGAAACCAGTCCAGCCCTAGCAGGCTGGTCCTGTTTTCTTGGGTCACTAGTATGGTAAGGGGTCCTTTAAATTGCTTAAACTCCGCTGGGACGGAAGCCTTTCCCCGGAGTTTAATGGGCGTTTTTTGAAAATCCGCTAGGCGGAGTTTAGTGGGGCGTAGGGCAGGCCGTTTTCTGCTGCGGTTACAAATGTCCCTGTAAGTTTGCCAAGAAATGAGTGAGACGGAGGACCCAGAGTCCACTTCCATCTCACAGGGGATTCCGTGAATTAGGACGTCCACCTTGACTTTGGGCTTAAGGGTGCTGTGGACTGTGTGCTCCCTCACTTTTCCCCTCACATGTTGCACTAGGGGTTTGGATTTGTGCCTGACCCTAGGTGTGGGCTGGTTCATACCTGCAGGCGTCACCTCCAATTCATGCAGATTTTCTCGGCTCCGGCTGCGGCACACGGCTTTGAGGTGACCTGTTTTCCCGCATCCATGGCACTTGGCACTGCGGAACCGGCATGCTGCTCTCGGATGGCTTCCGCCACAGCTGGCACATTTAGCCCTGTTCGGCTGGTAGCTGGCGCTCTTTTGGTTGTTGGCAGGGCCCCCTCGGTTGTTGCGTTGCAGTCTGAGCCTTTCGAATCGCCGCTGCACCGCGTCGATGTCCATGGAGGCGTCTTCGTCCTCTGGACCACTGAAACCACCGTCCTCCTGGTGCACGGACCCACTGGGCCCGCTATCAGGGGAACGTTGGTTGTCACCGTGGCTGTCCTCGTAGGCGATGACTTCCATTGCCACTTCAGCCAGTGTCAGTGCAGGCTTGGCGATCAGCTTCCTCCTCAGCCACTCGTCTTTGAGCCCAATGACAATTTGGTCCCGGATTCGGTCCTCTAAATCAGGGAACCGACATCGCCGTGCGGCGTGTCTGACCCGGGTTATAAAGTCATTGGCGGGCTCGTCGGGAAGCTGTACTCATCGGGCGAAATTTACCCTCCAGAAGAGCTCTGACTTTGTGGGCATAAAGTGTTTGCTCAGCCCCTCAGTTAGTTCAGCATAGGAGATCGCTGCGATTGGTTCTGGACTGAAGAGTCCCACAGCGGCATCGTAGACGGCGGGCCCGCTGAGCCAGAGGAGGGCGGCTGCCTTCGCCCGGTCATCCGTAATCTTCTTCACCACCAGGTACCCTTCTACCTGGCCTAGGTGAGATTCCCAGCATTCTGGGTGGCGAGTGTTGAACTCGCGAATGTGGCCGTGGTTCGTCATGCTGTCTGTCGAGTCGTGGGTGCTGCTGCTTGCGTTGTGTGGGAGCTAGGCTTCCAAGTGACTTCAGCGAGTGACTAGCTCAGGCTAAGGGAAAAAATCTCTTCTCCCCTTAGGCGGTGACTTCAGCTATGCAAGCAGGCATCCCATCCCACCCTCGTCGCCAGTGCTTTAGAGAGCAGGCGAGACAGCGAAGTTGAACAACTTAACTTTTATTAAGAACCAGGCAAGGAACAGGAGAACAGCGCCCTTATTTATACTTGCAGCTGTCACATCTCGACCAATCAGGGCTGAGCCGGTTTCCCGCGCCGTCTGCTCCGCCAATCCGAGCCGGCTGGGTTTTGACAGCTCGGAGCTGTCGTTGGTAGCACGTGCGGTAGCCAGGTGATTCTGACAGCCGAGAGCTGTCAGACGGCGGCGCCTGCGTAGTTCTGTCTGGCAGCTTTTGACAGCTGTCAAAAGCTGCCGCGGCTTTTACCTCAGCCCTGTATTTGCTTATGCTTATGTTTAACAATAATAACTTGTGAATACATAACACTATTTCTTACTTCTGATGCTAAGGTGGAAAAATTCTCGCACTGCAAATCAGAATCAGAATAGAGCTGGAAGGGACCTTGAAGGTCTTCTAGTCCAACCCCCTACTCAAGCAGGAGTCCCTATACTACGAGGAGTCCTGGTGCTCTTTGAGCTTGCTTGTTTTCTTGCAGACCTTTTATTACCCTAACTAGGTAACAACATCAGTACTAGCAAGGAGTGATGTTTATATTCACTGAATTTTGTCTTGCCTGTCTGGGAGGGAGGGGGCGGTCTTAGGGATTGTTTGGTTGGGCTGTTTACTAACAGCTCTGTGTCAGTTTCATGATTGGGGTATTGCTTACCTGATTGTTGGTCTGAAGGTGGCTTTGGAGTTAAGCTATGCTGATCTGGGTGCTGATTATTGGTGGGGTGGTACTGGATATATAGCAGTAATATATAGCAGTGTAATTCTTTTTTAGGGTTTGTGTTTATTGTGCTGTATTGGGTTGAATGGTCAGGGACTTTTTGGTGAAGTTGTATGGGTATCTGTTTTGTTGGAATGTGTATACTTGATGTACAGTACCATACCTGAAGAATATCTCAGAAAACATTAACACACTACTACAACCACATGGATTCAGCATAGCACAAAGGCCAACTAAAGCCCTTCAAAACATCCTAAGCAAACCAAAAGACCCAACAATCCCAGGAGAAAAACAAAAACAAGAGTCATTCACAACATACAGTGTAAGAACTGCAACAACCACTATGTAGGACAAACAGGTAGAAAATGGGCAGAACTGGCAGTCCAAAGGCATGATGAAAATTCTTTAATTTTACAACATATAGACAGATTTAACCGTAGTTTCAATTGGGAAAACATCACAATCCTAGACCAGGCCAAATCCAAAAATGCCAGGGAATTTCTAGTCAGCCTGGCACTCTGACAAATCAGCCATCGATAGACACATAGACATTAACAACATCTATAGACTATGCAAAAGAAACTATCACCTAGCCCCAAAGAGAAAAAGACTCCAGCACCTCCCCATCAATAATTGGCACCTAGTTACCTAGTTAAGGTAATGAAATGTCTATAAGAAAACAAGCAAGCTCAGAGAGCACCAAGGACCCTTCATTTTAACCCTGACTACAAATATTCTCCTTCATTGGTACCCTATTCTCAGGTCCCCCAAAACATACTTGCTTTTGTAATCATTATTTAGGGCTTGCTATTCTGTTGGGAGGGGGTTGTCTTGAGGATGCTTTGCACTGTCTTGCCCAGGGGTAGGCAACCTTGGCACTTTTATGACTCATGGACTTCAGAATTCCTGAGTCAGCATAGCATAGCTGACTCAGGAATTCTGGGAATTGAAGTCCATGAGTCATAAAAGAGCCGAGGTTGCCTACTCCTGGTCTTGCCACTATGCCCTTGCCCCAGGAGAAAGAATGCATCTCCCTTATCTAAAAGATGGTTGGCACCGGGAACCAGAAGGAAATGAAAGTGAGAGAGACCTTGAAGTGTGTGCCAACAGAGCCGATTACCAAAACACTATATTCTGTATACACTATATTCCTTTTAATATACCACTTGCATGGGTTTTTCTCCAGATCTCACCTTGTTTTCCCTGCTATCACTAGCCCCTAATAAAAGTTCCTTTTGAGACAATGCCTGTTTCAAGAGTTCTACTTTCTTGGGTGGCTTGGTTGAGATAGGTCTTTACACATATACTATTTTAGACAAGTGACTGTCCAGTCTTGTTTAAAAAACCCAAATAAAACAGAAGTGAACAATTTGCTTGAACTATATAATAATCTTGTCTTTCTTTGCTGGCCTATGATGGTAATCAACACTGATTTGAACTATCTCAAATCATAAAATTATTACTATATGTTGGATTTATGGCAGCTTGTTTGGTCTAGTGGTTAAGGCATCAGGCTACAAACCAGGAAACTATGAGTTCTAGTTCCTCTTTAGGCATGAAGCCAAATGGGTAAGATTGAGTGAATCAGTCTCTCTCAGCCCTCAGATGGAGGCAATGGCGATCTGCTTCTGAAAAACCTTGCCCAAAAAACCGCAAGGACATGTTCAGGCAGTCTGTGAAAATCAGATACAATTAAACAGAACAAAAATAATGTTGAATTTAGTTATTTGGAAAGTGGTCGGTACAGTTGATTTCTCTTAGTTTGGCTATATTAGTAGAGAAGATGATACTGAATTATTGGATCAGGATGGACCACTTTTTTGTTCGGAATGTATTGTTTCATTGGAGTGGAAGGCAGGGAATGAATATAACGTTATGTTGAAAGCAAAACAAAACAGTTGAAAGCCCAAACATTTCTCTGAGCTGCCAAATTTATGTAGTATGATCACAGGAGGTTATAAAAATAAGGATGGGGTGGCCTGTATATCACTCACCTTATCCTAAAGGAACAAATAGTTTGACTTGGCATAACCCAGTTATATCTCGCCTTACATTTTTCAGCCATAACAACTGAGAAATTCTTAACTCAAAAAAGGAGGGGAAAAAATCCAGTCCATAAAACTGGTTGCTTTTTCCTGAGCTGTTATGAAGTATTCTATTTCCTGGTCCTGTGAGATATGAAACATTAGGAAACCTTTTTAGACCAAAAGATATTCTCCTAGCAAAAGTGGGTTATTTTAGTTCCTGACCTTGCCAGTCTCCAAGAGGGTATCATCAGCCAACAGCTACATAACATCAATTAAGAAATCCTTCACATTAGGAGAAAATGCATACTATTAAGCCAGCCGGTTTTATTTATGCAGTTTTTTGGTAGGCTACAGGGATTTATTCAAGAAACAAGTATATTATGCTAGCAGGAAGAACTGGAAGTATTTTAAACTGACAGACTGCAGTGCAGTGTCTCTCAAAAGGATTGGCACATGCATGGTTTCTTCTTAAAACAATCCCAAAAGGGGGGAAAACAGCAGGGGGGAAAAGAATTAACTCAAAATAAATCAAATAAAAAGGGGATTAGGAAATCTACTAAAAAGTTTCCAACTTAATAAGCATACCATGTGTGAAGAAGGGATATTTTGCTTTTAGTTATTCAATGTGATTCTTTAAGGAATTGCTCAGAGGGGTGTATAAAGCTGAATTTTTTCCGGGTCCTAAAATTATAGGGCTGAATTATATTCCCAAATTAGGTTGTCCAACCATCTAACAGAGAAAAGATCCTAGAGGTTCCAAATTAGATATACTTCCCTATATTACCACCTTTGAAAATGAATTTGGGTAATCCAGTTAGAAGGCAATAGAAATTAAATAAAAATAAACAAAAGCACATCCTGAGGCAGAGCATTTTTGTTGTAACATATTACCTTTCTTCCATTTTGATGCAGTATTTTTGAAATGTTGGAGTGATTCTGATTGGGTTTTACCATGTTGTGACTTGTCTTGGGCTCTCTGCAACCAAAAGGTAGCGTAGACATACCATAAACGGGTAGACTTTGCCACTGGCCAGGCTGATTAGAAGTTGCTTTATCTATGTGGTTAGAAGTCCAAAACCACCTAATTATACATAATCAATCAACCAGGAAGTGTCAAATAAAATTCAGTGAGCTGCCTTCAGTACCTGGGAAAATGGCAGATAAATCATAAAACTATTTTTTATAAAAATAAAGTTACTGAGTACCAGCCCAAGGTTCACAAACTCTGTTTCTAGTTTTCATTCATAAATTATGTTATGCTAATGAATACCACAAGGGGATTATCCTACAGAAACTAGATAACCCTGGGCAGACTTAGTAGCTGATACAGTTCATTTAACTAATGAGTTAGTTTTAATTTAGTTTATTAGGTTAGCTGTGAGAATCTGGGATAGCATTCTATTTTTTCCTACAGCAAGATCTGAGTCGTCTTCTCATCAAGCCTTAGAGATCACTTTAATGGTTCTCTTAACCATTCCCAGCTTTCTAGGAGATATTTTATCCAGGCAGGACTTTTCGGATTCACCTCAATTTTCACTTGAGGGCAAATTCTACTTATAAAAATAACTCTCTGAATGGGAAGCTGACCTGGCAAAGAGCAGAGCAAGACCTTTATGCAACATTTGCTACATACTAGATGTTGTACAACTGCTAGATCCTGTTTTGTTTTGTTTTTTGCTTCCCCATCTCTTAAAATGTGCAGGCATTGCCCAATTAAGCTAAATATCATTTGCTATTATCAGATGTAATTAACTTTTCTCCAGATTCTTTTTGCTTTCCAAGCCCCCTGACTTTACAAAGCACAATATAATTAACCAAGAACAAAGATGCTATTCATCATTCTTTATGTGATTTATTGACTATTATGCACTGAATATTTCCCAATTACTTCCAAAGGCAATAAAGTAGTTAGCTAAATACTAAGAAACAAATGCCTGGTTTTAAAATGGTAAAAGGCAGTTGTTGACTTTCTAAATAGAGACCCGAAAATCAATATAAATTCTCATTTGTTTATGACAATTTATGTTTCTCCAACTAGATGCAAAAATAATGTCTTTTTATGTCTTGGTAATGTATTAATGCAGCATGATTTGTTTACTAGATGAGAAGTTAGGAATATCTATATCTATATTTATATCTATATCTATATCTATATCTAATATATATATGACAGCAAGCATGGGAAACGTGTTCATGGATGGGATGTACTGGAGGAGGGAATAAGGGACTAAGCAAGTGTATTCTGAATGCTTAACAAACATTATATATATATGTATATATATATATATGTATATATATATATATATATATATATATATATATATATATATATATATATATATATATATATATATTCCATATATATATAGATGATAGATAGATATAGAGATATAAATATAGATATAGATGATATAGAAATAGATATAGATATAGATAGATATATCTATTGCAAATAATAACATACTATTGTAATCATTCAAAACCTGACCTACAATTGTTTCAATAGTTTTTACTGTTGTCACTGTTGTATTTACTTTTATAGTTTCATTGATTGAGTCAAACTATATAAACTATTTTTTATCTATAGCAGGATCTGCTACCAAAATTATTTCAGCGTTGCCATCAGTGTTATTCTCTATATGTGGGTCTTACTTACCAGCTACATTCAGACTGTCTGATGCAGATCAGTGCTTTAGAAACTAAAATTTAACATTTAGATCAAGATGGAATCAAAAAGTAAGTTTCACAGAAGGACTTTGCAGAGATGACATTGTAGAAAGTGACTGGAAGGATATATGAAGTAGACTACACCATAAAGGAGAAAGCATACAACTTAAGTAGTAGTACCATTCCACAAGCTGTAGTAGATATAAGAACTTTTGTTTCATTGGTATAAGGTTTTGTAAGAAACAAAATTTGTTAGTTGGAAAGGATTTTAGCAGACTAACTTTTGGCTACCTTAGATTAATATGGGTTTTCCTTTTACAATTCTTCTCTTCAAGCATCTTGGCCCATGTTTCAGTCTATCCAATAGGAATATTTATTGAGAAGAACAGATCTCAAAGGAGGGTTGGGGATCAGGAAGTGTGGGCTGTCATGAAGAGTCCAGAACAGTGGAGAGACATATAGTATAAATAACAACAATATCAGTATCATATGAGAATTTGTAGCTAAACATAAAACATAAATTCTAAATGCATTCCAAAACACTTCAGCTATGTGAAAGAAAAACAGAAGGCTATCTACAAACAAGAAAAATGTTTCAGTAAATCAGAGGACAGAATTCCAATAATGGTAATAAACTAACAGGAAAGTTAAAGATGTAGGGGTATCAATACTTTCCTTATTTGTTTTCCTTTTAGGAAGGAAGTGTGTATTTCTTCTTTTCCAGCCCCAGAAGGCAAAACAAGAACCAATGGATGTGTAAGGTCCCTGGCCCTTACTTAAATCTGAGATACCATTAGAGGTCTAATAAGGCAACTCAAACAGAGGCTTCTTGAGAAAACAGCACTTTATTTTTGATCAAAATAAGTCCTGGGTGGAAACACAATCTGAACACTGGCAGCGTTGCATTCAGAAGTGCCACACCTTAGAAAGTTAGTAGCATTGCTTTATAAATTTTGTTAACCAATGAAAATCAGACAACAGAGCCATTACATCCTAAGGAAGACATCAATCATTCCTGTACACTCCCTTATTCCCTCCTCCAGTACATCTCATCCATGAACATGTTTAACACGCTTGCATGAAATTTGTCCCTGACGCAAACGCTGATTACCAAAGTGAGATAGCAATAGTTAGGCTAAACAATTTCTTTTTGTTCCAGTTACAGAACCCTTCAGATGTAAACTTACCAAGGAAAGGAGCAACCTAGAACTAAGGAGAAATTTCCTAACGGCGAGAACAATTAAGCAGTGGAACGGCTTGCATTCAGAAGTTGGGGGTTCCCCATCACTGGAGGCTTTCAAGGAGACTGGACAGCCACTAGACAGACTGGAATGGTATAGGTTCTCCTGCTCATGCAGGGAGTTGGTCTAAATGACCTCCAAGGACCTTTCAAACTCTGCTTTTTTATTATTCCCCTGTGATGCATAATCAGCCCTTTATTTTCACCTGAAAACTGTGCAACCCACTTTGAAAGCTGCTTTCTTATAATGAAGGGCCATCTTTCTGCATTTAGCTATTTGTGTGCAAACACAGATAAAATCAGACCAATTTATGTTGGCTCCCTTGGTGCATAATATACATTCTTTTCCAATGAAGCAACGATATTTTAAGACCTGAAAATAAAGGTGTCTGAATAGCACAAGCATTTCCTTTATGTGGCTTTGTTCCCAATTGTTTACCTGCCTAGGCAAAGAAACTTCTGCAGGACCACTTTCTTTAAAAATGAGATTTTGATTAACCATCGTAAACCTAGGCTAGACTGAATTTAACCTGGCTCCAAATTAATAAAGCCTCTCTCATTCTTCTCTCTTCCCTACAAAATCTATTTATTTTAAATTACAACTGCTAACTTGATTGGGTAGAACTTCTTCTCTATTTCCTTTAATTAATGATTGCTAGGGGGAGAAAAATCACTGCTTTTGGAGGCAGAACCAGACTGATGCTATCAACGTCCCAGCCACCTGTCACATCTGCCAAAAAGCAGAGTGAAAGTTAAGTCTGAAATACTGAGATTCAGAATAATGAAGACTTAAGGGAGGGAGGAGGGAAGGAGGGAGGGAAGAAATGACTGCTGCGACTTCTAAACTTCTATTTCAGCCACAGTAGAATGAGGCCTATGAGTAAGTGTAGCTGTCAGCTAATATTCTGTGAACAACTTTATTACCTGGGGGATTTGTAAGCTCTAGCCAGAAATATATCTATATTTAATTTTCATATATATATTTTTGAAACTATTATCGAAACTTGAAAAACACAGAAGGCATTTATAGACAATGAATGAGATGCCAATCCAAAAGAAGAAGAAAAATGAAATATGGATGGATGCATGGATAGAAGGATGGATGGATGGATGGATGGATGATGATAAATATTTAATGCATGGATGTAGCCATTCTGCCTCCTTCTGGCACCTGGTGTTCTTTAGCTGCCCTCTTGGCTCAAGCTTCACCCTGTCCCATAATTTTGGATCCTTCCCTTCTACCCACTTCCCACCTACTCAGCCCTCCCATAGGCATGTGTCAATTTCCCTAAAGTTCTTCCATTCCTTCCAGTTAAAAAAGCTTCTGTAATTCTTCCATAGCCTTGCGGATCCTAGGAAGAAATCCATGACTACATCTGATTGTTCTGCAGATCTTACTCCTGGGGGAAAGCTGAGGCAGAATTGCATAAGAGTACCAGTAGTCTTTAACTTATGACCAATCATTTAGTGATTCTTCAGAGTTACAACAGACTCTCCAAAAGCTACCTATGACCCAGTTGCTACTTCCCAGTCATGTGAATGCATTTTGATCCCTGGGCAATTGACCCACATGCTGTGTTTGCAATTTACAATGTTTACTTCTAGTTTTCCACAAAAAGCACCCAGAGCATGCAATGGGTTTGCTTAACAACCGTGTGGTTCATTTATCACAAAAGGGTCATAAAATCAAGTAAGTTACATGATGACTCATTTTATGACCATCATGACTTACAACAGGGGTGTCAAACTCAATTTCATTGAGGGCCGCATCAGCATTGCGGTTGCCCTCAGGGGGCTGGGTGGGTATGGCCAGGCTGGGCGTGGCCTACTTACTGGGTGGGTGTGGATAGAGTGCATATGGCCTACTGGGTGGGTGTGGCCAGCTCTACATTGTTCGCATCAAGGGTGCCTATGGGGGCCCGGGCAGGAGTGGGGACAGATCTGAGGGTCTCTGGCAGAAGGAGGGTCTCTGGGCCAGGGCCAAGGCAGTGGGGGCCGTTCCCTCACTGTTTCCAGGATGGCTTCACGGGCCACATGAAACCACTTCGCGGGCCGCATCTGGCCCCCGGGCCTTGTGTTTGACATGTCTGACTTACAACCATAATTGCAAGGCTCAGTTATGACCATATATTGAGGACCACCTATAGCACACATTCTGATTGAAACTATTTGGAGCTCTTGTGTAATTTAACTCTCCTACATTTGTTCAGTTTAACTGAAGGAACATTTGCTCTAGAATTCTTTGAAACATTTGGAGAAGCACAGAGAAAGTGAAAGTGTCAGCCCAGCACATTTGCCAATAAAGCTACAACCTTGAAAAAGGACTGGGAGAAGAATGGAGGAAATACACATTTCCAAAACTCTGGAACCACCAGCAAAGAGAGAAAATCAACTGAATTAGGAAGATGATCCAGAGGGAAAAAAGACTTATGTAAATGCAGCAAAGCAAAGCACAACATGGGAAGGTTAAGTCATTATTTATTTATTTACATATAAGGCCAGACAGGCTACAATGTTATGTCAGAAATCCTGGCAGCTGAAGTTGCTAGGCTGTTTGTTGCACTGGGGCACCAAAAGGATGAATAAGCTTCACATCAGCTGGCCTCAGAGGAAGTCAGCTCAGTGGTGGGGCTCTCCGCCATTGCTCTTCACAGATTTTGTCCAGGCAGATCCAGCACTGGTTCCAGATCTTCACGCAGAACACAGCCAGCACTTTCCCACCACCAAAATGCTTTTGAACTGCTAAGTGGTCAGGAGCTAGGGACAAGAGATGGGAACTCACCCCATTCCATGGACCTGGACTTGAACCACTGGAGTGCTGGTAATTGTTCAATAGTTCAGTGCAATCCAGTGTCGTTAAGCCTCTTCACCACTGCATTAAGTACATTATGTCAGTTGTCCCCAACCTTTCTGGCTTGGCAAACCAGCAGACGGGGGAAGAGGGGATGGTTCCATGTGAACAACAGGTGAGCTCACAGTTCCATTTGTATGAGCGGGAGGCACACACAGATCTGAAGGAGAGGATAATTAAGTAATCTGTGACCCTATCTTTCTTCAGCTTCCATAAATTCTCAAGACCTACAATTCCTAGAAATTATCAATCCTAACATTCTGTGGTAGGAAACAGATACAGTGTGAGCCCTAAGGTAATCAGAATACAGATAAGTACAAATAATATAGGTACCATCCCCAAATAACTGGAGTACCACTTGTATATCATCGGCATTGACAAAGTCAGTCAATTGCAAAAGGCAGCTTTACTTGGAAAAGCTTATATCTTGTGACAATATCTTTAACACCATCAAACAGAAACATTTGCCTGTTCTAGGCCTTGGGAAGGACTTGATAAGTAGAAAAAATGCCAAGTCCAGTCTAAAACATCTTGCCGAGTGTAATAATAATAATAATAATAATAATAATAATAATAATAATAATAATAATAATAATAATAATAATAATGAGGAGGAGGAGGAGGAGGAGGAGGAGTTGACTGAGTTTCATGTTTCATGAATAAAAGTTTGATAATAATAAAGACAGCAGAATAGGAGAGAAAGAACTGGAAAAGATAACAAAATACAAAGATCTACAAATAGAAATAGAACAACTGTGGCAAAGGCAAGCAAGGGTAGTACCAATAGTAATAGGCTCCTTGGGTGCAATCCCCAAACAACTGGACACCACTTGAACACCATTGGCATTGACAAATTCACCATTAGTTAATTGCAAAAGGCGGTTTTACTAGGAACAGCTTCCATCCTGTGACGATATTTGTAGTACCATCGAACATCCACATCTACCTATCCCAGCTCCTTGGTAAGGACTCGATAAGTAGACAAAAATGCCAAATCTAGTCTGAACATCTGTCTGACTGTGCAATGATCAATAATAATAATTCTCAGTTTTAGATTTAAATTGTCCTCACATCTAAAAATGGCCATTTCATCCAGCATTTTTCTCCCCATGTTGAGGCCTTTGCTCCCACTGAAAGCAGTTCTTAGTCATGTCTATCTCTGCCTTAAACCAGGAATAGACAGGAATTCCTCATCATTGGCCAAACTGGTTAGGGCTGGCAGGATTCCATAAAACCTGGAGAACCACAGATATCCCTACTTGAAGTTAATTTCTGAGTCATCCATGAGACAGGAGAAAGTAAACATTATGGCCCACACCTCCTTCAAAATGTGGCTCTTACAGCTCTTTTTCAAATAACTATTCCTTTGGCTGCCAAAACAAATTTACAATTGTAAACTATCCATTGAGTTGTTTTTTTTATTATTAACAGGCATTGCTTCCACTGATCAATGATGGATTACAAGTAGGAGGGGATCCAAACTTCTTGGTGTTATTGTGGATATGTGGTTGCAACAATCTCTGCCACTGGATGGGTATTTCATTCTCTGCTTCTTGACTAAAACTCCCTTTTTATAAAAATCCCTGAAAAACTATACTTGTGGCTAACTATAAGAGAAGCATTTAATAATTTGCCCACATGGATTCCCCTTAGCCACTGCTAGATAAATGTGCTATATAAAATGAACTTGCCACGATAATCTTCCTTTAGTTTAATTTACAGACCAAATACTTGCACATACAGTACTTTTCTGTTTGAGTTTATAGGTTTTTGTCAATTTAAAAATAATAATAACAATAGTAATGAGATGAAGATGTCCTTATAACATTTTCAGCTAAATTTAGAGCACACTTTTTTATTATTTATTAAATCAATTTATATAGCTGCCCATTTCACAAATAAGTGACTTTTGGTAGCATATATGACAAAAACTTTTTTAAAAACTCATTTTCTAGCTGAAAACTAAAGCAGGGTTGCATTTCATATTAGCAGTATAGGCAAGCTGTTCTCCAGTTAATCTATTGTTGTGAAAATTCTTGATTATATCTAGGAGCAGCTTTCTTGTGAGTTTATAGTAATAGATTATAAAAATCCTGTAGGTTTAGCAGAAAGCTAGTCTT
The DNA here is from genome assembly GCF_947247035.1 of Vipera ursinii. Lineage (NCBI taxonomy): Eukaryota > Metazoa > Chordata > Lepidosauria > Squamata > Viperidae > Vipera > Vipera ursinii. The sequence goes on along the minus strand of NC_139517.1, from coordinate 114,090,444 downwards.
AATTCTGAAATATGCAACATATTGCCAAATTTTCCAGTTACAACAGAGTAAAATGAAAAAGATTTCCATGATAGGTTTTTATGTTCTTGTTGATATAATTTTTTTTCACCATAAATCTTCATAGCATTATTTACTGATTTTTTTAAATCTGATTATAAGATCCTTTTATTACACAAAGTGGTTTCTAAATATTAAGACTAAGCTATTGTCACAGAGTAATGACTTTTCCATACCAGTCTGCAGAACTTTTAACATATAATAAAAAAGTTATATGCATAAAATCAGTTCACCTTCTTTGAGAACTTCCTGTTTTCTTTTAGACTCCATTTGTTTCTATGTTTAATAATAATAATAATAATAATAATAATAATAATAATAATGCAAAATACATCAAGTAATTGCAGCTTCCTGCAATAACTCCAGCAAAGCTACAAAAAACTGCGCTACTTGAAACATCTTACATTTTAAGGAGATACCTGGTTGATACCTAGGATGCCGGCAGCAGCCTGTGTCAACCATTAGTGCCAGTACATTTGAGTGTTCAGTTGACTGAGTTTCATGTTTTGTGAATAAAAGTTTTATAATAATAAATTGGACATAATCATACAGTGGTCATTTAATCTTCCTTTGCATTTAATAGTTTTTCAAACAGATTTTTTTTATTTGTTTGCAAACAAGTGTAAAATCTCATAATGATAAAATTAGGATTGTGCAATGTTTCAGATTTAATTCATAAATGATGGTTTGGGACCAACTGGAACACAGGTGTAGCATCTATCTAGGACTCAGATACATCAATAGGTGCTATTCATGCACTTCCTGCTCCCAAAGCACCTTTACTGAGTAGATTCCAAGCACTGATATTCACTTAGGAATTAACTAGAGTAATTTGTGAATGAATCTAATTATGATAAAAGTATGATGCATCCAGCATGAAACACTAACTAGAAACATGTTTTTCCTTACGTGGTATCCTAACTCCTGTGGTATCCACCTAGCCAGTTTGATTCACATTCCTTTGTATATAAGGATAAAGAAAGTGCATGTTCTCTGACTGGTGCCTGTGCTCTGGAATGAAGTTCACAAATGGTCAGAAAAAGGGTAGAAGTGAAGGACATTTTTGTTTCTTCATGCACTGCTGCAAAGTACATGCAATTAAAATGGTAAAGGTTCCCCTGCACATGCGTGCTAGTTGTTTCCAACTCTAGGGGCCGGTGCTCATCTCCATTTCAAAGCCGAAGAGCCAGCGCTTGTCTGAGGACATTGCTCACAACTCGGCGGATGCCTTAGTGGAAGCCTGGGAAAGGGCAGCCACTGAGGCACTTGACCGGGTTGTACCCTTGCGGCCCCTGACCCGGTGCAGATCCCAACGAGCTCCATGGTTCTCCGCGGAGCTCCGAGAGATGAAGCGCCAGAAACGGGGCCTAGAGAGCTGCTGGAGGTCTAGCCGATCTGAATCCGACCGGTTGCGGTTAAGAACCCATATTAGGTCTTATCTCGCAGCAATGAGGGTGGCGAGGTGTAATTACTTCTCTACCCTCATCGCATCCGCAGATAATCGCCCGGCCGCCCTGTTTAGGGTGACTCGCTCCCTTCTTAATCAGGAGGTGAGGGAGGATCCCTTGCAGGGTCGTGCCGAGGAATTTAGTCAACATCTGTCGGATAAAATCGCTCGGATTCGGACCGGTTTGGACTCCAGCTGGGCAGAGTCTGGCGATCAGGACACAGGCGGTCTTGTCAATGTTATTTGGGAGGAGTTTGATTCTGTGACCCCTGATGAAGTGGACAGGATTATGGGGAGGCTGAGCTCCACCACATGTTTATTGGATCCGTGCCCTTCCTGGCTGGTCTATGCAGCTAGGGAGAGGACACGAGGCTGGCTCCAGGCAGTTATATCTGCTTCTTTGAGTGAGGGTTATTTCCCCACCGTCTTGAAGGAGGCGGTGGTGAGACCTCTCCTCAAGAAGCCTGCCTTGGACCCAGCTGTATTGAACAACTTTCGTCCAGTCTCCAACCTTCGCTTTCTTGCGAAGGTTGTTGAGAGTGTGGTGGCGCATCAGCTCCCCCTGGTCCTGGATGAAGCAGATTATCTGGACCCTTACCAATTGGGTTTCAGGCCCGGGTACAGCACGGAGACGGCATTGGTCGCTCTGGTGAATGATCTCTGGAGGGCTCGGGATAGGGGATATTCCTCTGTCCTAGTCCTATTAGACTCTCGGCGGCTTTCAATACCATCAACCATGGTATCTTGCTGCGGCGTCTCAGGGGATTGGGAGTGGGAGGCACAGTTCTTCAGTGGTTCTCCTCCTATCTCCTGGGACGCTCACAGTTGGTGTTGGCAGGGGGGCAGAGATCGGCCCCTAGGTCTCTCGTTTGTGGAGTTCCTCAGGGGTCGGTTCTCTCGCCTCTCCTGTTCAACATCTACATGAAACCTCTGGGTGAGATCATTCGTGGTTTTGGAGTTGGGTATCATCAATATGCCGATGATACCCAACTTTTCATTTTGACCCCAAACCACCCCAGTGATGCCCTCACTGTGATGTCCCGTTGCCTGGAGGCGGTTCGGGTCTGGATGGGGAGGAACAGACTTCAACTCAACCCTGACAAGACTGAGTGGCTGTACATTCCGGCATCCCGGGACATTCAAAATGTTCCATCGCTTTCTATGGGGGGTGAGCTCTTACCCCCCGTGGATAGGGCTCGCAACTTGGGAGTCCTCCTAGATTCACGACTTACCCTGGAAGACCATATAGTGGCCATGGCTAGGGGGGCTTTCACCCAGGTTCGCCTGGTGCGCCAGTTGCGGCCCTATCTGGACTGGGATGCCCTGTGTACGGTCACTCATGCGCTTGTGACCTCTCGCCTAGACTATTGTAATGCTCTCTACATGGGGCTTCCCTTGAAGACCACTCGGAGGCTCCAACTGGTACAGAATGCGGCCGCAAGAGTTGTCTTGGGAGTTTCCCGGTACTCCCATGTTACACCTTTGCTCCGCAACCTGCATTGGTTACCAGTTGTCTTCCGGGAGAGGTTCAAGGTCTTGGTTATGATCTTTAAGTCCTTACATGGCATGGGTCCGGGATACCTCGAGGACCACCTGCTGCCGGCGTCAACTCCCCTCCGCCCTGTGCGTGCCCACAGAGAGGGCCTCCTCAGGGTGCCTCCGGTCAGGGAATGTCGACTGGTGGCCCCCAGGGGGAGGGCCTTCTCTGTGGGTGCTCCGGCATTATGGAACCAACTGCCGGTTGAGCTCCGGATGGCATCGGACCTCCGATCCTTCCGTCGCGGGTTGAAGACCCACTTGTTTGAGTTAGCTGGTCTGGCCTGATGGGGAATATGGGTTTTAATTGGTTTTTATTATTTATTATTGCTGTATTTTAATTGGGCATGGTTTAATTCTCTTTTAATTTTTGTATAGTTATTTATATATGCCCTGTGAACTGCCCTGAGTCCCTAGGGAGAAGGGCGGTATAGAAATTGAATAAATGAAATGAAATGAAATGACATCTCCGTGATCAAGTGGCCGGCATGACTAGACGCCAAAGGCGCATGGAACGCTGTTACCTTCCCACCATAGTGGTCCCTATTTTTCTACTTGCATTTTTACGTGCTTTCAAACTGCTAGGTTGGCAGAAGCTGGGACAAGTAACAGGCGCTCACTCTGTTACGCGGCACTCGGGATTTGACCCACCAAACTGCCAACCTTCTGATCGACAAGCTCAGCGTCCTAACCCACTGAGCCACCGCGTCCTTTTTACTCGTGTCTAATTTTGATTTTTTTTTAATCCTACTATCCTCATACTTAGAAATAAGTCTCATTTCTTCAACACAATTAGATGTAGAGTGACAGCAATCAATCCAAACTATCTATAGGGAAAATAAGCATTCCATGGATGATTTTGAGTTGTACCAAAGAAAAAAAATGGGACTCAAATAAGGGCTTTCAGGTTCTGAAGATATGCTTTAGTTCAATGATACTGTACTTCAAAGCTTATGCCACCTAAAAGTCACCTGGAGTCTCTTTGGGTAGTAAGATGGAAGGCATATAAATTAAATAAATGGCCTGTGTGATGCACTTAAGCATCCCTTTTCTAAGCCATAAAATAGAGCATCCCCAATCATTTGCTTCACCCATCAAACAGAGCTTGTGGCATCAAGCTGAACTTTGTATCAAATAATGGGCCATTAAATCCATTTCTAGAATTGTGCAAGAAATGATCCTTAATCTTTGAAATGAAAATAATAAACATTTACTAAATCATTTGAGATCTTTTGCTTAGATAGACCTGAATAAATTTTATCCTTTTAGAATACATGCAAGGATGGAGGAGCTGGATATAAAGTTCCAAATTGCTGGACAGATATAATTACAAATACCTGATTTAAAAAATGTAGATTTGGGCTAAGTATGCATTTGCTCCCTTTTATGGATTACTGCCTTGTCGTGGTGAAGGGGCTTCCGTAACTCAATGAAGCTATGAACTATGCCATGCAGGGGCACCCAAGATGGACAGATCATAGCAGAGAGTTCTGACATAATGTGATCCACTGGAGAAGGAAATGGCAACCCACTCCAGTATCTTTGCTATGAAAACCCCATGGACAGTACCAAAAGGCAAAAAGATATGACGCTGGAAGATGAGCCCCTCAGGTTGCAAGGTGTCCAATATGCTACTGGGGAAGAGCAGAGGGCTAGTACTAGTAGTGCCAGAAAGAGTGAAGTGACTGGGCCAAAGCTGAAAGGACGCTCAGCTGTGGATGTATCTGGTGATGAAAGGAAAGTCCTGCTGTAAAGATCTATTCTCCATAGGAACCTGGAATGTAAGATCCATGAATCATGGCAAGCTGGATGAGGTCAAATGAGAGATGACAAGACTGAACATCAACATGTTAGGAATCAGCAAACTAAAATAGACAGGAATGGGTGAATTTAATTCAGATGACCATCAGGTATACTACTGTGGGCAAGAATCCCTCAGAAGAAATGGAGTAGCCTTCATAGTCAATAAAAGAGTAGAAAAAGCAATACTGGGATACAATCCCCAAAATGACAGAATGATCTCAGTTCGAATCCAAGGCAAACCATTCAATATCACAGTAGTCCAAGTCTATGCCCCAACCACTGGTGCTGAAAAGGATGAACTTGACCGGTTTTATGAAGCCCTACAGCACCTTATAAAATTAACACCAAAAATGATGTCCTTATCATCATGGGTGATTGGAATGCTAAAGTAGAAAGCCAAAAGATAACCAAAATAACAGGCAAATACAAAATGAAGCAGGTCACAGGCTGATGGAATTTTGTCAAGAGAATACGATGGTCATAGCAAACACTCTTTTCCAACAACCCAAGAAACAGTTCTACACATGGACATCACTAGACGCTCAACACAGAAATCAGATTGACTATGTCCTCTGCAGCCAAAGATGAAGAAGTTCTATACAGTCAGTGAAAACAAGACCAGGAGCTGACTGTGCAAAACTTAGGCTTAAATTGAAGAAAGTAGGGAAAAGCACTAGGCCACTCAGATATGAATTAAATCATATCCCTGATAAATACACAGTAGAGCTGACAAATAGATGTAAGCAATTAGATCTGATAGACAGAGTGCCTGAAGAACTATGGACAGAGGTTCACAACATTGTACAAGAGATAGCAACTAAAAGCATCCCAAAGAAAAAGAAATGAAAGAAAGCAAAATGGCTGTCTGAGGAAGCTTTGCAAATAGCTGAGGAAAGCAAAAGGCAAGGAAGAAAGAGAAAGATACACCCAAATGAATGCAGAATTCCAGACATTAGCTAGAAGAGATAAGAATGCCTTCTTAAATGAACAGTGCAAAGAAATAAAAGAAAACAATAGAATAGGGAGGACCAGAGATCTTTTCAAGAAAATTGGAGAAATGAAGGGAACAGATGGCATGACAAAGGACCAAAATGGCAGGGACCTAAAAGAGGTAGAAGAGATTAAGAAGAGGTGGAAAAACTACACAGAAGAACTATACAAGAACAAGCTTAACATCCCAGATAACCACAATGAGGTGGTCACTGACCTCAAGCCAGACATCCTAGAATGTGAAGTCAAATAGGCCAAAAAAACCAACACAGTGCTAGGCTGCATTAACAGAGGAATAGAATCAAGATCACATGAAGTATTAATACCACTTTACAATGCCTTGGTAAGGCCACACTTGGAATACTGCATCCAGTTTTGGTCACCACAATGTAAAAAAGATGTTGAGACTCTAGAAAGAGTACAGAGAAGAGCAACAAAGATGATTAGGGGACTGGAGACTAAAACATATAAGGAACAGTTGCTGGAATTGGGTATGTCTAGTTTAATGAAGAGAAAGACAAGGGGGAACATAATAGCAGTGTTCCAATATCTCAGGGGGTGCCACAAAGAGGAGGGACTCAAGCTATTCTCCAAAGCGCCCAAAGGCAGGACAAGAAGCAATGGATGGAAACGAATCAAGGAGAGAAGCAACCTAGAACTAAGGAGAAACTTCCTGATAGTTAGAACAATTAATCAGTGGAATAACCTGCCTCCAGAAGCTGTGAATGCTCCAACACTGGAAGTTTTTAAGAAGAGACTGGACAGCCATTTGTCCAAAATGGTACAGGTTTCCTGTGTGAACAGGGGGTTGGACTAGATGACCTCCAAGGTCCCTTCCAACTTTATTGTTGTTGTTGTTGTTGTTGTTGTTGTTGTTATTATTATTATTATTATTATTATTATTATTATTATTATTATTATTATTATTAAATCTGAGCAACAACAAAGCTAGTGGAGGTGACAGTATTCCAGCTGAGCTATTCAAACAATTAAAAGACAATGCAGTAAAAGTGCTACAGTCAATTTGCCAAAAATTTGGAAAACTCAACAGTGGCCACGGAATTGGAAAAAATCAGTTAACTTTCCAATTCCAAAGAAAGGCAATGCCAAAGAATGTTCAGACTATGAAGTTGAAACTCAGATACTTTGACCACCTAATAAGAAGGAAGGACTCACTGGAGAAGAGCCTAATGCTGGGAAAGATTTAGGGCAATAGAAGAAAGGGATGACAGAAAATGAGGTGGCTTGATGGAGTCACTGAAGCAGTAGGTGTGAGCTTAAATGGACTCCAGAAGATGGTAGAGGACAGGAAGTCCTGGAGGAACGTTGTCCATGGGGTTGCAATGGGTTGGACATGACTTCGCAACTAACAACAACAATTCATTTGCTTCACCAAATCTGTAGACTCATGGGAACCATCTGTAAAATGCCTCAAGGTGGTCTTACAAAGAATAATTACTCTCTTTTCTAATTTAAAAATATGCAGATCTACACTGATCACCTTCCATCCTTCCTTCCTTCTCTCCCTCCCTCCCCTTCCCTTCTCTCTCCCTCCCTGCCTCCCTTCCTCATGTTTTTCTCTAGAAAAGAAATCTGGCATATAAAACTCTCTTCTCTAATTTAATCATAAGAAAAACTTTTCAGAGTAACTTGGGATGAGAAAATCTGATTGACTCCAATTTGGCACTGAGCTGGAGTTGAATTTCTACATTCCCCTTTTCCAATTAATTCAACCACTACACTAGACAGGCTTAAGTAAAAATTGCTACATTTACAGTTTAAAATCTGTGTAAACTTTAGTGGTCTTGCTGTCAGATAAACTAAAGCCTTTGTTTTCATGCTCTTAAGAGTTGCAAAAAACGATAGTGCAGTTATGCAAAGTGCAGTATCATGATGTAAGAAACGAAATATGTAAGAAGGCATGTTGAAGGGCTTTACATATTGTTCACTGTAGAGATGGATTGAACAAAGAACCAAGAAAAACATGTGAATCAAACTTGTTATTTTACTCTAAATCTTCCATACCTTAATAAATGTAGTTTTGTTTCTATTTAGAAGACTCGTCTATCCAATAGTGGATTTATTTTTAAGAAATGTCTGACTGATTTTAGAAGTAAACATTCTCCATGTTTTGGCTGCCTAAGTAATGCATTACATTTCTCTGAATGGGGCCTTAAGATACTTTCTGTACCCAGACAATTCTGCATATCAGATTACAGCTTTGGGGTAAAAAGGGTTCAGCTGTCCAGAAGGTTTTGCAATTTGATGATATCATAACCAGTGTGTTACTAAATCTCCCAGCAGCTGGAGTTCTGATTCCAGACTAGAAATGATCCCATTGAGATATTTGGTAAGGATGGATTTCTGGCATGTCTCCGGATATATATTTTTCCCCCAACAATACTGTACATTAAATTTAAGTGTCAGCATAACTTTACAGAGTTTTTATAAAGAAACTATAGTTTGTCAGATTTGTAGCCTAGATTTGTCTCATTTATAGTCAATAACTGTCCTCAAAAATTAAGCACTTAATGATAACTTATTTTGCATATGTAATTTTTGCTAAAGTATATTTTATGCACTAAAGATAATAATGATTTAGCACCCTTTTTTAATTGGAATGCATGCAATTATTTCAAATGAAGTGAACAGTAGAGGCATCTATATTGTTCATATAATATCTGCATATGATATAGCTGCAATATATATATTACTATATTGCTATTATATTATATTGCTATTATATTACATTGCATTGCACTGCACTGCACTACACTACACTACATTACATTATTAGTTGTGTTATATATGTTAGATTTTTAATATTACATAACAATATTATATTATAGTAATATAATAAGAGCCATTTTGGTTACAGGGAGAAATTAGGAAAGTATCAGTTCAAGCCCTGCCTTATGCCATATGGATGATTTTTGGCCTGACTCCCTCTGGTTTGTTATTGTGGTTGTTATTGTGGGGAAAATAGGAGGAGAAAAGAGTATCAGGTATGTTTGCCATGTTGAGTTATCTGCAAAAATAATAAAAGCTGTATAAAAAAATTACACACAGAGAGAAACATACTGATACCCATTAACATCCAATAGAATCTTAAATATAGTATTCAATATTTATTTTATTTATTTATTTATTCGGTTTATATACCGTCCTATTCCCAAAGGACTCAGGGTGGTTTACAAGGCAAAATTTAAAAACAATCCAATATAAAATTAAAATAAATTAAATTAAGTCTAGCCACAAAAATTAAATCACAATTTAAAAACATTAAACCCCTCAGTCCAGACCAGATAGCTCAATGAGCCAGGTTTTTAGGTCCCGGCGAAATGAACGAAGGTTGGGGGCACTCCGGAGTTCCGTTGGCAGTTGATTCCATAGGGCAGGCACACCCACAGAGAACGCCCTCCCCCTGGGGATTGCCCGTTGGCAATCCTTGAACGGCGGTACCCCGAGGAGGCTCTCCCTGTGGGAGCGCACAGGACGATGGGAAATTGACGCTGGCAGCAGGTGCTCCCTTAGATAATCTGGGCCCATGCCATTTAGGGCTTTATAGGTCATCACCAGCACCTTGAATCTCACCCGGAGAGCAACTGGAAGCCAATGCAGCTCGCGGAGAAGAGGTGTTACATGGGAGTATTGGGAGACTCCCATCACAACTCACGCGGCTGCATTCTGCACCAGCTGAAGCCTCCGAGTGGTCCTCAGGGGCAGCCCCATGTAGAGAGCATTGCAGTAGTCTAGCTGGGAGGTCACGAGTGCATGGGTGACTGTGCGTAGGGCATCTCAGTCCAGATAGGGCCGTTACTGGCGCACCAGGCGAACCTGGGCAAAAGCCCCCTGGCCACGGCTCCTATATGATCTTCCAAACTGAGCCATGAATCCTGGAGGACACCCAAGTTGCAGGCCCTATCAACGGGGGGTAACACCTCACCCCCCATAGTTAACGATGGAAAAGATTGGTTAGTCTGAGATGCCGGTATGCACAGCCACTCAGTCTTGGCACGATTGAGACGAAGCCTGTTTCTCCCCATCCAAACCCGGACCGCTTCCAGGCAACGGGACATCACGTCGAGAGAGAGAGAGAGAGAGAGAAAGAGAGAGAGAGCATGAGAGAGAGTCCCATTAGAATCCCCTGGCATTATTATAATATAGCACATACTGGAGTCCATTATAGACATCCAATTGTTTCAACATATACATCTTGGATTGCCTTGTTATCATTTGGCTATTCCAAGAAGTTCTGGAAGAAAGATTTGAAGAATAAAGTTATATTTTTAATTTAATTTTTAATTTAATTTTAATTTTAAAAACTACATCCTGTGGAATAATTCATAAAATTACATCATATAAAATAAACTGCAATCTTTTATATACTGACATTATTTTCACCAAGTAATGAATCTTCCTTTGTCTCTGGGATGAGAAGAAGAATTCTCAGCATTTTCATTCTGACCACTATATAATGTTTCCATTATATAGTGGTCAGAATGAAAATGCTGGGAATTCTTTTTCTCATCTTTCCATTATATAGTGGAATTATGTAAATTAATCACTGGGTGGCATGGAATATAATTCTATCAAGGAAGGTCAGTAATTGCATTTACTCTTCTGTGATGCTTATTGCTTACAGGAAATAAGGCATGGGGGAACCTTCTCTTCCTGGATATGATGTCCTCTAAACTTTCAATAATGTACAATTTACACCAAGCTTAAATATGTTTTCGAAGGGAGGAGAAAAAGAAAAATGAGTACATGGATTATATTTTTATGCTGGGATTGAAATTAATTTTAATGAAAACAATATTTCAAGATGGACCGTTCATCAATTTGTAGCTAAAAGTATAATCATCATGAAAAGTCACAACAATTAATCAACTTCTCTGTCTTCATCTTGCTAGTTATAAGGTGAAATTACTGTATTTTAGAACTGGGACACTGTTAATTCGGTTTTGAAAAATGTTGGTTTAAAGTTCTGAAATTATATACAACTGTTACATGACTCATACAGATGTTGTTGAGTTAGGGTGTGATGCTGATATACATTCTCATCCAATCATCTGTTTTATTGTTATCCCTGGGGCTATGGGAAACTTATTTGAGTTACAAAACTTGTAATCGTTGACATATGCAGATAATTCTGGATTAGATTTCCCCCAATATTTCTTTGTTTGTTTGTTCATGTCCTGCCTTTATTATTTTTTTACAAATAAGTCAAGGTGGTGAACAACACACATTCCTCATTCTATTTTCCCCACAACCACAATCCTTGAAATGGATTGGGCTGATAGGCAGTGACTGATCCAAAGCCACCCAGCTGGCTTTCTTGGCTAAGGCAGAACTTCAACTCAAATCTCCTGGTTTCTACCTAAGTGCCTAAATCACTAAACCAAACTGGCTTTCCCAAAGGTACCTAGGGATATGAAAGAACTGAAATCTGTAATCATTTGTCTAAAAAGGTGCACTTACAGAATATTTTATGAGATCACAAAATCAGTTGAGTCACATGGTTAACCCTCTTTATGACCAACACATACAACTATAATATGCAGGTTCCGTCACAAGTATAGAAAAACTACAGGCAATCCCAGTCCAGGATTACCTTGAGTCTTTCTATATCATCAGCAACCACCAGCTCACTCAGTGCTGCAGGAACTAATTCTTCAAGTGTTTCAGCTTTTCTGAAACATGACCTTGGATTGGCTTCTGGGGTTTTTGTGCTCCAACAGTTTGATTTGATGGCCTGGACTTAAAAATATGTTTTACTGTTGAGATTCCTTTTGAGATAGACTTGCTTTCTCTCCTCTCCTGTGACTCTCTTCCCATGAGAGTTTACAACCCCTGAAATAAAACAGAATCTGGGAAAGAGATGATGGAAAGCCAAGTGACACCAGCATGGATTTCACCTCTCCTGCACCTGAATCAGAAGAGATTGATTTTCCACCAAGTTCTTGAAATACAAGCACATGTATGTGCAGGCTTAATACCACAGTCTGCATCTTCAGGAAAAAAAACTGGCTTGAAAGAAATGGAGTGACCTTCTTATAAATTCTTTCCCAAAACACTGAAAAAGCAGCTCTACTCATTAAAAGGATTTTAAGTATGCCATGCTTTTCAGATATTAAAAAATAATAAAGGGATTGCCTGGATACCTCATAAACTTTATTAAGCAATTTGTGAACTTCCTATGTTTCCAAGCTCCTACCAGATTAATTTCTGTAACTATTTCAAAAGCAAATTAGAAATATGCCAGATTGGATATTTGTCTCCAAAAGTTGATTATAAATCAAGGCAGGTTTGTTATGGTTCACTACTACTAAGAAGCTTCGCTATCTCTCTTTTTCTCCTGTTTAAAGCCAGACATACCTCATAACAAGAACATCTGCCATGACAGCTGATGACAGGCATCAAAATAGGGTTATTAGGTACAAAGGTCCTTGCTGGCCCTGATGAGTAACAGAGTTGGGGATTTGACATGCAGGGTGAAATCATGGAGGTTCAGGATTCTAATTTCCATGCAGCCTGTTTTTCCATTTTACCCAAACTATCTATACTAGGCAGCAATGCCTAGCAACCTGATCTTGGATATATGAGCAAGTTAATTTACTGTAGGTCAGGCATGTCAAACTCACAATGTCACATGATGTCACATGAAGTATCATGACTTTTTCCACATTGCCAGCAATGGGGTGGGTGCGGTTTCAGTATGCATCTGGCCCATGGGCCAGCAGTTTGACATGCCTGCTGTAGGTAGTCTCTGACTTACAATGAGTCATTTAGCAACCATTCAAAATTACAATGGCATTGATGTCCTTTATAATGTCCTTGCACTGACTACTACTACAGCATCCCCACAGTCATATGATCAAAATTTGGCACTTGAACATCAATTTGTATTTATGATGATTCCAGCATCCCAGGGTCACATTACCATTATCTACAACCTTCCCAGCTAGCTTCCTATAAACAAAGATAATGGGTGAAACAGTGTCTGCTTAATGACTGCATGATCCACTAAACAATTGCAGTATTTCACTTAACAACCATCTCATAAAATAAGTTGCATCTCACTTAACAAACCCCTTGCTTAGGAATGGAATTCTAGTCACAATTGTGATTATAAATTGAGGAGTATATGTACTCCTATAGGAGATTCTCAGGAAATCAAACATCTATTGATATGTTCCTTACACATTTACACAAAGTATATCCAGGGCAGAGAGCAATTACACCCAAATAGATAAAGAGGCATTGGCAATAGTTGCGGGTGTAAAAAAATTCCATGATTATTTGTATAGAAGAGAGTTTACCATCTTCACTGACCATAAACCCTTGCTGGGATTATTTACAACAGACAGACAAACACCTCAAATCCTGTCCCCAAGGATTCTAAGATGGTCAATATTCCTCTCTGCATATTCGTACAAAATAGTTTACAGACCTGGAAAGGAGATGGGCACGCAGACGCTTTAAGCAGATTGCCCTTACCAGAAATTGACCCTGATCCCGCGCCAGCAGGTCAAGTCTTAGCTATAAAAGAACTCCCTGACTGTCCACTCATGGTGAGGGACATCGCAGTCAGCACAGTAAATGACGCTGTGCTCAGCAGAGTGGCATTGTGGGTGCAATCTGGCTGGCAAGACAAAAACCCAGGGCCACAGTTCCAGGCTTCCTTTGTGAGGAGGAATGAGATGTCCTCTCACAAAGGATGTCTGTTATGGGGTAACATGGTGGTAGTTCCAGACAAGCTCAGAAGCAGAGTCTTAAAAGAACTGCACGAGGATCACCCCAGAATTGTGCGCATGAAAGCCCTCACAAGGAGCTACCTGTGGTGGCCAGGCCTGGACAAAGCCATTGAGGAACAAGTAGCCGGGTGCTACCAATGTCAAAAGTCCAGGCCTGAGCAACCACATGCTCCTGTGCACAGGTGGGAAACCATGTACAACCCGTGGTCCAGGGTGCACATAGATTACGCTGGACCATTTCAAGGGCAGCTATTCTTAGTGGTCATGGACAGCTACTCTAGATGGTTAGAAGTGGTGCCTGTGAAAAGTATGACATCTGCCAAGACCATACAGGTGCTGAGGGGGCTCTTTGCCACACATGGTTTACCTGATGTGATTGTATCTGATAATGGGCCTCAATTCACATCTACCGAATTCCAAGATTTCATCAAGGCCAACTCGATTAGACACACAATGGCTGCGCCCTTCCACCCATCCAGCAATGGCTTGGCAGAAAGAATGGTGAGATCAATGAAAGACACGCTGAGACGCATCATAGCTGGTGATTGGCATCAGAGACTGGCTCAATTCTTACTGGCTCAACACACAACACCCTGTACGGCTACGGGTAAGAGCCCAGCAGAGTTGCACTGGGGAAGAAGACTAATAACTAGATTGGACAGACTTCACCCAGACAGGGTGGCCGCAGAGGCAGAACAACCCAACAGCCGGGGATCTGGCCATGGGGGAATTAGTGTGGGCCAGAAACTATGGAATGGGAGAGAAGTGGATGCAAGGGATGGTGGTTGACAAAATGGGGCCATTGTCATATGTTGTTGAGGGGGAAGGGGGCTGTCAGGTCAGAAGACATGTTGACCAACTCAGGAAGCGGGCACCGGAGAACCAGCAGCAACAACAAGAGGCCCTAACGGCTGTATTACAACCACCACTTCCAGCACCAGCTCATCAATTTCAAAAAACAACACCACCACAAACAATGCCAGTATCTGCAAATGCAAGGGATGAGCGGTCAACACATGAGGGTCAACTAATAGCAGAATACAGGAGAACAGTACCAGCGCAGCGGCCTCAGCAGGAATCCCATACAGATCTGACAAGGGAGGGGGCTCAGCCAAGAGCAGGATGGGAGGCCGACATTGCAGGGGAAGGGGCGTGTGATCTAAATAGTGAAAGTGAATCAGGGGCCAGGAATCTGTCAGGAAGACGTTTGGCCAGGACACACAAAACCCCAGCATATCTCAGGGACTTTGTGAGGTCTTAGTGTTGGTGATGGGTGGCAGTGAAAACTAGGGAATTTTCAACCGCAGTTTTGTTCTTGTTTGGGGGGAAGGGGTGTTATGTACGTAGGTGCGTCAGGTCGGTGCAGCCATCTTCAACACCAGGTGGCACCTGTCAGGTGCCCTGATTGGTCAACCTGTCTGGCGGGAAAATAGAGCAACCGGGTTGGGTAGCTTAAGGGGCATTGGCATTGTAAAAGGGGTACCAGGGAGCGTGCACATCAGTCTATCTTGTAATCAATAAACAGCTCTACGTACTACCCTGTCTCGTTCCTGTCTCCACACAGTCAGCCATTCCATAACACACATAATTAGATTTTCTCCCTGACAATCTGTCCTAGCTGGTCTTTCAGTTCTTCCAGTAGTGCAACTCTGTAATAGATTCTATCCATCTTGATCCTGGTCATTGTTTATTCTTTTCTTCTACCTATCCCAGCATTTCCAGGGATCTTCAAATGCTTTGTTCAAAGTAGGATAATTAGAGCCTAGTGCCTCTATTGATAACTTCAGCTGATTTGATCAATGATTCATCTTTCTGCATTAAAGCAGCATTTATTTATTATTTATTTATTTATTGAATTTGTATACTGCCCTATTCCCGTAGGACTCAGGGTGGTTTACAGGGCAGTTAAAACCATAAAATACAAAAATTAAAATCAATTAAAACAATTAATTAAATTCAAGCCCCAAGTAAATCTAAAACCCAATTAAAATTAAAAACCCCTCAGTCTGGGCCAAACAGCTTGAAGAGCCAAGTTTTCAGGTCCTGGTGAAATGAGCGAAGGTCGGGGGCAGTCCTAAGTTCCGTAGGTAGTTGGTTCCATAGGGCAGGTGCACCCACAGAGAACGCCCTTCCCCTGGGAATAACCTGTCGGCATTCATTAACTGACGGTACCCTGAGAAGACCCTCCCTGTGGGAGCGCACAGGACGATGGGAAATTGACGCTGGCAGCAGGTGCTCCCTTAGATAATCCGGGCCCATGCCATTTAGGGCTTTATAGGTCATTACCTGCACCTTGAATCTCACCCGGAGGGCAATCGGAAGCCAATGCAACTCACGGAGAAGAGGTGTTACACGGGAGTATTGGGAAGCTCCCATCACAACTTGCGCGGCTGCATTCTGCAGCAGTTGAAGCCTCCGAGTGGTCCTCAAGGGCAGCCCCATGTAAAGGGCATTGCAGTAGTCTAACCGGGACGTCACAAACGCATGAGTGACTGTGCGTAGGGCATCTCGGTCTAGATAGGGCCGCAACTGGTGCACCAGGCAAACCTGGGCAAAAGCCCCCCTGGTCACGGCTCCTATATGATCTTCAAAACTGAGCCGTCAATCCAGGAGGACGCCCAAGTTGCGAGCCCTATCAACGGGGGGTAACACCTCACCCCCTAATGTTAATGATGGAAAAAGCTGGTCAGTCCGAGATGCCACTCAGTCTTGGCAGGATTGAGATGAAGCCTGTTTCTCCCCATCCAAACCCGGACCACCTCCAGGCAATGGGACATCACGGCGAGGGCATCACTGGGTTGGTTTGGGGTGGAAAGAAAAAGTTGGGTATCATCAGTGTACTGGTGATACCCCACCCTGAAACCATGAATGAGCTCACCCAGCAGCTTCATGTAGATGTTGAACAGGAGGGGAGAGAGGACCGACCCCTGAGGGACTCCACAAACGAGAGATCTCAGGGTGGACCTTTGTCCTCCTGTCAACACCGACTGTGAGCGGCCGAGGAGGTAGGAGGAGAACCACCGTAAAACAGTGCCCCCCCACTCCCAACCTCCTGAGATGCCACAGTAGGATACCATAGTCGATGGTATCAAAAGCCGCTGAGAGGTCTAATAGGACTAGGACATAACATGAAATGAGAAAAAAGAAACAAAACCTAGAAGGTATTTATATGCAAAATGATACAGGGACTAATGAAAGGAACTATTTGTTCACCACTACTTATAAGAGTGTCTTCACCACTACTTAGAGTGTCTTTTTCTCCCTCAAATCATAAACAGAGCTTCAGGGATTCTGTAGACTCAGGGAAAAGTGTGCCAGTTGGTCAAAAATCAAAACAGAACCACTCAGAAGTTAAAAACAATCTTATAATATCCTGATACTCAGGGGACTGTTGAGTTATGTATAAGAATTTACAGATTAAAAGAACATAGCAACAGCTAATATTTTCTTATAAACTTATTTACTTATGTTATATATTTTGTTTTACTATATTTTTTATTTTCACTTATATTATATAATTTATATTATATAATTTATTTTATATAATTTATTTTTACATTCAATTTATTTATTTTATTTATTCAGTTTATAAAGCTGCCCATCTCACATTTATGACTTACAGTAACTAAATGCTGTGATTTATATTAGTTTTACAACTTATTAATTAGGCTGATTTATTTAAAAGTATGCAATGAGTGAAATTCAACCTCTATTTTGGAAGGCTACTTTGGGGTAGTGGTTAAGAAATGGGGATACTGTGAGTTCATGATGGCATGAAAGCCATCTGGATAAATTTAAGCCAATAACTAGGAGGCTGTGAGTTCTAGTCCTACTTTAGGCATGAAAGCCAATTAGATGATTTTGGGTCAATCATTAGGAGACTGTGAGTTCCAGTTCTTTAATGTTATATATGACAGAGAGAAACTTAGAGAGATTTTCAATATTCTGTTATTATAAAAGGTAAAGGTAAAGGTTCTCCTGCACATGCGTGCTAGTCGTTTCCAACTCTAGGCGCCGGTGCTCATCTCCGTTTCAAAGCCTAAGAGCCAGTGCTTGTCCAAGGATGTCTCCATGGTCATGTGGCCGGCATAACTAGATGCCAAAGGTGCATGGAACGCTGTTACCTTCCCACCATAGTGGTCCCTATTTTTCTACTTGCATTTTTACGTGCTTTCGAACTGCTAGGTTGGCAGAAGCTGGAACGAGTAACAGGCACTCACTCTGTTACGTGGCACTCGGGATTCGACCCGTCAAACTGCCAACCTTCTGATCGACAAGCTCAGCATCCTAACCCACTGAGCCACCACGTCCCTTCTGTTATTATACCTAACAACAATAAAGTAGCATTTGGAAATTTCTGTGGTGTCTATTGACTTGGCCAACTGGAAGGGATGACATCAGAAAGCCCCTCCAAATTTCATAAATTCCTCTACTGTGTCTCTTAATAATTGACTGTACTGTCAAATTATCTCAGGACATTCTACTACTAGGATGGTTTTCTAACATTCAATGAAAAACTTCTTACATGTAATCAAAATCTATTCTTCCATGTCCGGCATATTGAAGTATCAAAGACAAATCTAATCATTCTTCAGTGGTTTTCTTTTAGGTACTCTATTTTTCAAATTCAAATAATTTCATGTTTCTGTAAGCAAGTTTCTCATCCACTGGCTTGTTTAGAGTAAGTTGTCCTTTGATTGCCCCTCAAACTACTGTATATAACTAGGCAAAAAACCCACACTCCCTAGCACTGATTACACTATCCAGTTTGGTAATGAAATGTCTGCAAAAAAACAAGCAAACATATGAAGAGTGGGGTATGAACTGACTATGCCTAATTTAATGAAAGGAAAGAAAAAGTGTGACATGATAGCAATGTTCCAATATCTAAGGAGCTGCCACAAAGAAGAGGGGATCAACTCATTCTCCAAAGCACTCAAAGGCAGGACAAGAAGCAATGGATTGAAACTAATCAAGGAGAGAAGCAACGTAGAACTAAGGAAAAATTTCCTGAAGGTTAGAACAATTAATCAGTGGAATGACTTGCTTCCAGAAGTTGTAAGTCCTCTAACACTGGAGGTTTTTAGGAAGAGATTGGACAACTATTTGTCTAAAATGGTAAAGAGTTTCCTCCTTGAGCAGGAAGGTGGACTATTTTAACTCTGTTATTATGTTAAACAATGATGTTTTGAGAGCACCAAGAACTCCACAATTCTTTCTCTTCCAAATATTTCCCATCAACAAGGTTTATAATGGTTTATATCCCGCGCAACTATACTTTTCATTGGTCATCATGTGAAATGAACGAATTAGTCCCAGAATGTTCTGGGTTTTGTTTTGTTTTACTTCCATAACCCTTTGTATCACGTTGCTCCAATTGAAAACCACAAATATAATATCTAAATTGCTTTTGAGTGGTTTGGCAGAAAAATGATATATAAATATAGATACTAAGAATAACAAAGAAAGATATAGTTATGTAATTATTTGGGGACCTATTTAAAAAAAACATAGGAAACCTTGGTGAAGACATAGCAAGTCATTTTTGGATTTTGTAAAAGATTCAATAGGTTAAAATATTTCTTTTTCCCAATAGGCAATGTGGTTTTCTGGGTCTTAAATTCCTAATATGCATTTTTAATCCTGACTCTTTCCAGTTATTCAGAAAGCAAATATCAACTGATTTACATGTCCATTTTCTTTTTTCTTGGACTGCGTATTCATCTTCATTATTTTCCATTTTATAACAGCAGGCAGAACTTCACTGCTTTCTCACCAGTATTAGATTGCATGGTTGCAGCCAAATTTTACAGTTGCAGAAGGCATTAGCAAGACAGGCCAGCAGGCGCTTCACCTCCGATTCAAGATGATTTTTTTCATTATAACAACCAAGCTATTTCCATCATTATAGTAATTACTTGACAGACGGGTTTTTCACACTGACTAGAATGTCTCTCTTTCTTTCCTTTAACCCACTCCCTCCCAGCAACCATTCTGTTGGGGGGGGGGGGTTTGGAAAGTTCCCTTTAGTCTGATATAAACAGAACAATTTTTTTTCCAGACTCAGGAAGACTTGTCAATCAGCAACATGCTCTAACATGATATAGACTTATTAGCAGTACTTTGCAAAGCTTGACTGCAGAGACATTGAGTCTGATCTCTTCATTGTTTCTTGCCACTGTCTTTGTATTCTTCATTTTGTATCTGGCTGATTCTTTACCTGTCTTCTCAAAATTATTAAGTTTGTCTGGTTTAGAAGTGTCATACCTGTCCAGATCAAAGAAAGGCAGATTCCCACCCTCAGAAATTGAAAGTGCTGTCTGTGTATTTGTGGAGGATATTAAAAGAACTGTCATCAAATATCTTGCACAACAATAGTTATTGTGGTGGTTAAACTGAGATGTTCTTCAATCATAAGATGCTGACAGACAAGAACAAAAATTAAGCCCACAAATGCTAATAAAATATTACAATGAATACCTCAAACCATAATTTAATCCAGTTCCCTCTGTGCAATATATACCTAGTGTCTTCCCATATGCAACACAACTAAGATGCCACAACCAAGAAAACTGTTTATATAATTGCCCTCTGAACATGGTCCACAATTCGGACCATAAGCAGAATCCTCTATAAAAATATAAAAAACAAATCAGTTTTATCCATATCTCAAGAAACTTATCAAAAGTTCTAGTCCATGAGAATGGAGTAGGATCCTGAACAAGAGAGAGCTTCATATCTTCCACTTACACAGATGCAGTGAGAATTTTCTAGCAGTCAGCAGGCCGTGAAAAGAGTTATAAATATGAATTCCAACAGAATTCATCTGGTCCACAATGCTCACCCAACTACATTGTCACTGATATCAGAAAAATGTGAGATTAAATCAAACCTTTTAGATACGTATGAATGTATAGGTAAAGATAAAGGTTCCCCCGCACATGCGTGCTAGTCGTTTCCGACTCTAGGGGCCGGTGCTCAACTCTGTTACAAAGCCGAAGAGCCAGCGCTTGTCCAAGGACATCTCTGTGGTCATGTGGCCGGCATGACTAGATGCCAAAGTCACATGGAATACTGTTACATTCCCACCATAGTGGTACCTATTTTTCTACTTGCATTTTTACGTGCTTTCGAACTGCTAGGTTGGCAGAAGCTGGGATGAGAAACAGGCGCTCACTCTGTTATGCGGCACTTGGCATTCGACCCGCCAAACTGCCGACCTTCTGATCGACAAGCTCAGTGTCCTAACCCACTGAGCCACCGCATCCCTGAATCTATGTATAGATGTGCTGAAAGACATGGTGGTGTAGAAAGATGCACAGCTAGTTGTGACTCAGAACTGAAGAAGCTTCTTGGATGAGAAGAGATATGTCTTCAAGCAAAACAAAGAAAGTACAGTTGCTTGGGGGGAACCACTTTTTAGATATGTGATTTAATACTAAAGAAATATAGAGTATACCATACCAACTCTTCTAGGCTAGATGTCCTGCTGTACCAATATTTGAATTCTATTTCTTTTTAAACATAGAACATGGTGGAGCATGCTATTGTTTCCATAGTTACATATTGCTTCTTTGATCATGTCAAAGTATGATACAATGGAGAGTGTAACAAAACAAACGGATATACAGGTAAATGCATACTAGAGACTATCAACACTAAAATATGTACTGTACAATTGGGATTATCCATCTATCCATACTAATGCAACTCCAGAATGGCAAAATGGATAGGAAATGCCAGCAAAACTGATCTCCTATTCCACAGCAGTGTTTAACATGACAACATGGTATAAAATTCCTATCCTATAGACATGGAAAGTTTATTGCATCAAGTTCAAAATCAAACCTGATATTTTTTTTGACAAAGAGCAAAATATATTAATAACAGGGTGTAGTCACATGAAACCAGGAGAATTACTCTGAAGATCCCCTTCAACCTGGTTTTCAGACAACTTCAGGGCAGGCTTTCCTAATAGATTACTTGTTGTGCTATCAGTGGCTGGTAAAAGGTATGACTATTTGTTTATCCACTCAGTGATCTTCAGTACCAACAAATACACTATCCTTGCAAGCTGATTCACAGTTTCTTGGTGATTATAACTCAACTTTCCAAGGCTGTGTATTATCGTGGATTCCATCTTTTCATCCATGACTCACACCTGACCCATCACAAGACCCTCACTTGATACACCCACACCTGAAGCCTTACAAACAGAACACTGACACTGATACCCCTAAACTCCGTTGAAGATGTTACCTAGCCTGGAAACAAAATGTTCTGAAACCAACCCATAAACTCGGAGAATGAACCTTCACCCTCATACAATAATAGGGTTGGAAGGGACCATGGAGGTCTTCTAGTCTAACCCCTCCTCAACCTATATTATTATGGGCAAATAGCTGTCCAATATCTTCTTGAAAACCTCCAGTGATGGAGCACCCACAATTTCTGGAGGCAAGTTATGATTAATTGTTCTCATTGACAGAAAATTTCTCCTTAATTCTAGGTTATTAGAATTAAAAGAGATTAAATTTAATTTACAAAGCCCCACTAAAAACCAATAATTAAAACAAAATTAAAACCCCCGTCTTCAGTCCAGGTCGGCCAGTTGGAAATGGTATGTCTTTAGGTCGTGACAAAAGGACTGGAGATCTGGGGCCATCCAAAGTTCTCGGGGAGCTGATTCCAAAGGGCAGGTGCCCCGACAGAGAAGGCCCTCCCCCTGGGGGTCACCAGCCGACATTGTCTGGCCGACGGCACCCTGAGGAAACCCTCTCTGTGTGAGCGCACAGGGCGATGGAAAGTCGTTCCTGGCAGCAGACGGTCCTGTAAATATCCTGGACCTAAGCCATGTAGGGTTTTATAGGTAAGAACCAGCACCTTGAACCTCACCCGGAGGGCAACCGTCAACCAATGCAGCTCACGCAGGAGGGGTGTAATATGGGAGTATCGGGATGCTCCCATCACAACCCGCACGGCCGCATTCTGCACCAACTGAAGCCTCCAGGTGATGTTCAAGGGCAGCCCCATGTGGACAACGTTGCAGTAATCTATACGGAAGGTGACGAGTGCATGAGTGAACATACATAAGGCATCTCAGTCCAGATAGGGGCGCAACTGGTGCACCAGGCGAACCTGGGCAAATGCCCCCCTGGCCACAACTCCTATATGATGTTCTAAATTGAGTCATGTATCCAGGAGGACGCCTAAGTTGCGTGCCCTATCCATGGGAGGCAACACCTCTCCCCCCATAACCAAAGATGGTAAATCTTGGACAACACAAGATGCCGATACGTAGAGCCACTTGGTCTTGGCCGGGTTGAGTTGGAGCCTGTTCTTCCCCACCCAGATTCGTACCGCTTCCAGGCAATGGGACATCACGTCGAGGGCATCATTGGGTTGGTTCGGAGTGGAGATGAAAAGCTGGGTATCATCAGCATATTGATGATACCTCACTCCAAAACCACGTATGATCTCACCCAGTGGCTTCATATAGATGTTGAACAGGAGGTGAGAGAGGACCGACCCCTGAGGCACCCCACAACTAAGGGGCCTTGGGGTTGACCTGTGCCCTCCTGCCAACACTGTCTGCGAACAACCTGAGAGGTAGGAGGAGAACCACCATAGAACAGTGCCTCCCATTCCCAACCCCCGGAGACATCGCAGCAAGATACCATGGTCGATGGTATCAAAAGCCGCTGAGAGATCTAATAGGACCAGGACAGAGGAATAACCCCTATCCTGAGCATGCCAGAGATCATCCACCAGTGCGACCAATGCCGTCTCTGTGCTGTACCCGGGCCTGAAACCCGATTGGTATGGATTCAGATACTCAGTTTCCTCCAGGACCAATGGGAGCTGCCGTGCCACCACGCTCTCAACAACCTTTGCAAGAAAGTGAAGGTTGGAGACAGGACAAAAATTATTTAAAATAGCTGGGTCCAGAGCAGTAATATTGGAAGACTGCTATCATGTCACCTGTAGTCCGTCTTTTTGTTAAGCAAAATATGTCCAGTTCCTTCAATCATTCATTCATATAGTATTAGCCTCCAGAAACCCTATCATCATCATTGTTCTTTTCTGCACACTTTCTGATAAATGTTTTCTCAGAGCCTCTGAATACTAGTGATGGGCCTATATAGGAAATTATTATCTACAGCAGAAGCAAAGTATTTTCTCTTTCCTTTACCATAGAAACAAAGGTATGTATATATTTTTTTTAAAGTTATGGGTTGTAGGAAGAGAAAAGGTCATATTTACTTGCACAAAGTAATGAAGGAGGTCTCTCTTGCTATTTTTCCATCTTCTTTTTCTTTCTTTTCCTCTAACTGTAAAGATGCCAGGAATTAGAAAGGTGCTGAGACTTTCTTATTATTTTAATTTTTTTTATTAAAAACAGGCACATGTTGCTTAAAAAAGTAGCATATAAAATTGGAAGATAATTGCTGAAGTTATACAATAAAAAGGGACGTGGTAGCTCAGTGGGTTAGGACGCTGAGCTTGTTGGTCAGAAGGTCGGCAGTTTGGCGGGTCGAATCCCGAGTGCCGCATAACAGAGTGAGTGCCTGTTACTTGTCCCAGCTTCTGCCAACCTAGCAGTTCGAAAGCACGTAAAAATACAAGTAGAAAAATAGGAACCACTACGGTGGGAAGGTAATAGTGTTCCGTGTGCCTTTGGCGTCTAGTCATGCTGGCCACATGACCACAGAGACGTCCTTGGATAAGCACTGGCTCTTTGGCTTTGAAACGGAGATGAGCACCGGCCCCTAGAGTCGGAAACGACTAGCATGCATGTGTGGGGGAACCTTTACCTTTACCTATACAATAAAAAACATCCTTTTAATGACCCTGCAATCTCTTATATAATGAATACTCAAGTTAACAATAGTAAAAAGCTTCAGGCAAAATAAAGGTGGTCCTTGGTTTAGAACAATTTGTTTAGTGAAGTTACAAGGGCATTGAAAAAGGTGATGTGGTCGTTTTTCACACTTGTGACCATTGCAGCATTCCCATGATCATGTGATCAAAATTATGACATTTGACAACCACATAGTCCTTGACATAATAATAACAATAACAATAACAATAACAATAATAATAATAATAAGTTGGAAGGGACCTTGGAGGTCATCTAGTCCAACCCCCTGCTCAGGCAGGAAACCTTATACCATTTCAGGCAAATGGCTGTCCAGTCTCTTCTTAAAAACCTCCAGTCTTGGAGCATTCACCACCTCTGGAGGAAGGTTGTTCCACTGGTTAATTGTTCTAACTGTCAGGAAGTTTCTCCTTAGTTCTAGGTTGCTTCTCTCCTTGACTAGTTTCCATCCATTGCTTCTTGTCCTGCTTTCAGGACCTTTGGAGAATAGCTTGACTCCCTCTTCTTTGTGGCAGCCCCTTAGATATTGGAACACTTCTATCATGTCACTCCTCACTCTTCTCTTCGTTAAACTACACATACCCAATTCCAGCAACCGTTCCCTATATGTTTTAGCCTCCAGCCCCCTAATCATCTTTGTTGCTCTTCTCTGTACCCTTTCTAGAGTCTCGACATCTTTTTTACATCGTGGTGACCAAAACTGGATGCAGTACTCCAGGTGTGGCCTTACCAAGGCATTGTAAAGTGGTATTAGTACTTCACGTGATCTTGATTTTATCTCTCTGTTAATGCAGCCTAGCACTGTGTTGGCTTTTTTAGCAGCTGCAGCACACTGCTGGCTCATATTTAAGTGATTGTCTACTAGGACTCCGAGATCCCTCTCACAGTTACTACTATTGAGCAAGGTACCACCTATACTATACCTGCGCTTTTGATTTTTCCTGCCTAAATGTAGAACCTTACCTTTTTCATCATTGAATTTCATTTTGTTAGGTAACGCTCAGTGTTCGAGTCTCTCCAGATCCTTCTGTATCTTAAGCCTATCTTCTGGAGTATTGGCTATTCCTGCCAGCTTGGTGTCATCTGCAAATTTGATGAGTTCCCCATCTATCCCCTCATCCAAATCGTTAATGAAGATATTGAAGAGCACTGGGCCCAGAACAGAGCCCTGGGGCACCCCATTACACACTTCCTTCCATGTAGATGCGGTTACATTGAGGACCACACGCTGAGTACGGCCTGTTAGCCAGCTACGAATCCATCTGGTGGTGATGCTATCTAACCCACATTTTTCTATCTTATCAAATAGTAGGTTGTGATCTATTTTATAAAATGCCTTACTGAAGTCCAAGTAAATTATATCCACAGCATTCCTCTGATCCACTAATTTTGCCACTTGGTCAAAGAATGCAATAAGATTTGTCTGGCATGATCTGTTTTTGACAAACCCGTGTTGACTTTTATTGATGACTTTGTTCGCATCAAGGTGTTTGCTGATTCGTTGTTTGATTATCTTTTCCAGAATCTTCCCAGGTATTGAGGTCAGGCTGATAGGTCTGTAGGTTCCTGGATCTATTTTTTTTCCCTTTTTTGAAGATGGGAACTACATCAGCTCTCTTCCAGTCCTCTGGTAGTTCCCCAGTGCTCCACGATCTTTGAAAAATATAGCTCAGTGGTTCTGAGATCACGTCTGCCAGTTCCTTGAGAACTTTGGGGTGTAATCCATCTGGTCCTGGTGATTTGAACTCGTCTAGGTTGAACAGGTGTTCACTTACCATTTCCTTGCCTATCTTAACTTACGTTTCTATTCTGTATTTTATGGCACTGGTTTTGGTAGGTTGGAGTGTTTTTTCCCTTTGTGTAAAGACAGATGCAAAAAACGAGTTAAGTAGTTCTGCTTGTTAAGTGTTAAGTGAATCATTGCAGTTTTTAAGTTAGCAACATGATTGTTAAGTGAATCTGGCTTTCTGTTGTGATTCAGGGTCAGCCTGTGGGTTCGGCAGTTGGGTCGGACGACTCAGAGGAGGAGGAGGGGGGTGTTGAAGAGCTTGCTGATGATGGCTTTGAGGCTCCGCAGAGCCCTCAGCCAGGCCCCTCCCACCTGGTGGAGAGCCAGCTATGTGAGCCTGACAGCGTGGATGAAGATGACCCACAGCTGGCCCTGTTCAAGGACGCCCGATGCAGGAGGCAGTAAATCAGGAGTAAACAGAGGAAGGCAATGGGGCACCTCAAAAGGAGGCAGAGAGAGGCCATGCCCTGAGCTGTATTTAAGGGGAATGTGTGGGAGGGCTGGTTTGCTGAAGGCAACCGCTTGGATAATTCCTGTTTCATAGCTCCTGTTTCATGGTTGGTGTCTGTTTTATGTTAATAAATTTGGCAGGCTTTATTCCAGCCTCTTGCCATTTGTAAAGGGGTTGTCCCTGCCTTTTCTGCAGGGCCGGTAGCAGGCTGGTACAGAACACTTTCGCAAAAGGGGATCTCAAAACCCTGGGACTCTGCAACCGTATCAGTATCAGTTACCAAGTGTCTGAATTTTGATCACATAACCATGAGGATGCTGTAGTGATCATAAGAGTGAAAAAATTTTCATAAATCACATTTTTCAATACTATTGTAATTTCAAACTGTCACTAAATAAACTCTTGTAAGTCAAGGATTACCTGTAGAGAAGCCAGGCTCCCTTCTTCCTTGAAGCATCTCAGAATTTCTTTTCTAGGAGTTACCTTGGTGACCATGTCATGCTGGGCAGATAAGAAAGTACAAGAGAGGAAGAAAGGGTACTGTGAGTTGATAGGGTGGGGATTTTTGGAATTAAAAAGAGAAAAAATAAGAAAAACAAACAGGCATTTAGAAAATATGGCAACGTTTCCACCTATTTCCACTGAAAATTTCTAAAGGTATTTTGTCCCTCCCTGTTTTATGGTTGTTGTTGTTTTTTTTTTTTTTCATTCGTCTTCCTGCCTGCTTCCATCACCGCTTAGCAAATGAACCAAATTAAAGGAGACTGAAGTATAAAGCACAACTCCAGTTTACATATCTTTGGCTGCAAAGCACAATCACATTCTCTTTGTGTGACCAACTTCTAATAGATTAATCTACTTCTCACATCACAGCCTCTTCCCAGAAGAGTTGTCCATGTGAACATCTGTGACAGTTGGTGGGAAGTTCCTATTTCTCCCTTCCTGGTGCATGATGATGTGTAAACAGAGTAGTAACAGGGTAGTATTTTGTCTCAATGGGGAATCTCTCAAATATAACCATAGTCCCTGCAAGGAGGAGAGTTCACAATGTACATTCTCAATAGTGCAGACTAAATAATTTCCTCATTCAATTACTGGTGTTTTCTTTGGCAATTTGGTAGTGTCTAGAAACTGGGTGATCCAAAGCTCCAGCTTCTAAACATTTTAGTAAGACAGAAAAGAGCTTCTTATGGTGCATGGAGAGAAATGGAGTTGGGGGAAACATACAGTCATGTATATTCTCTCTGAATCTCTCTCTGAAATTATTGAGCCAGCCTGAATAAATGCCAGGTCATTGAGAAAACCAACTTATAGGGGTTATTCTGTAGCATGAAGTATTTTCCATACATTATCACTGAATTATCCATTTCTTCCAAGACAATCTAACCATCCAGCTGGCTCAGGAGAAAATTGTCCTGCTTTTTTTATATAGAGGACATAAGACATCATCTTCTTCTATGCAACTGAGTCCTGATGCCCTTTCTATTGAATTTCACTCAGTCTATAAATTTATAAACCCCTCTATTCATTGTTTTTCTGCATCAGAAGTCATTGAACCTTTGCCTTTGACAGCTCTCTGAATTTCCCCACAGTGCATTGGGAATTCCTTGTATGTTATGGGAAAATGGTGAGAAAAGTAAAATGACTGACAGGCTGCAGACAATTTAAAATAAAGTGTTAGAGAGACACAAAAGCTACTCAGGTTATAATCGCTCTGGAAAATAAAGCCAGCCAATTGAAAAAAGGGGTTTGAATGGCATATCCATCCCAATCAAAACAGTTATGAACCTGGACCAGAAATTCAATAGAATAAATATAATGTGATACCTAATAAACCATTCCACAAAGTTCATAGGTAAGGAAGATTACTCCTGTAAGAGAATCATTGCATCTCACAATGGTGATTTACTCATAATGCAGTATGTTTGTGGCTCTGAATATCAAAATTTTGCCACAGAATAGTTGAGTTCAGAATTTCTGTCAGCTAACAGAGCCAGCATAAAAACCTTGTAAAATATAGTGAGAAATGTGGAGTAGCTGTTGTTTTAAACTGAAATAAAATTAATAAAGCTATTGTCTTAAATTGGAATAGAAGTCACATCTAGAAAAGGGGGAGGGTTGAATTCATTCTCAGCCAATCCACATAGGAAATGCCTCTGGAATACTGGGAATGCTTTTTTAAAATCTTCAGATGAAGTATTTAAAGCAAACTCTAGAAAAGTAAATGTAAACGGAGTAAATGTAAATGGAGAGTAATTAAGACAAAACAAATAGTTCATAGATAAGAACCTCTTTGTTTTCTTCAGAGGATGGGAAATTTTCACTCTATAGTTGGGCTCATTTTGTGTGTTTTTAATACATTTTTTATTTTTATTTCCAAAGTTAAAATACAAAATAACAAAAAAGGGAAGAAAAGAAAAAACAAAACAAAATAAAACGTGCATAAAGACAAAGTAACAAAAATATACATAGACTGTCTTTCCTAATTGAATACTGATAAATATATTTTAACAGTAATAGTTTCCCCTTTGCAAACCATATATCTAAGCTTGGCTCGTTTTGTAACTGCAACTTTAACCCACTGCTTAATTATTTCTGTGTCCTTATCCAAACCCCAGATTAGTAAGGAAACAGCATAAATAGATGCATTTTCCTGATCAAGTGTGTTCACCAAGTTGTAAAACAATCCCTTGTAATTAAAGAAATCACCCCAGTTGGAGCCAGGTTTACATTTAACCATGTAAATAGAATTGGTAGATTCTGGCCTCTAGTCTCAACTCAGCACATATTTGAGTGTCACAAACAAGGATTATATTGCCTTTTATCATAGTGTATGAAACTGGATCCAAGTCCTAACTATGTCTTATATAACATAATTTGGACAGCAAATTTTGCATTAGATAATTTTAAAAGCTGAAATATATTCTAGAATTCCTGCCTCATATTTAACTTGTTTAGCATTATAATGGGTTTAGTGGGTTGAAACTTAACATTAAGAAAACCAAGATCATGGCATCCAGCCCTCTCAATTCCTGGCAAATAGATGGGGAAGAAATGGAGCTAGTGACAGATTTTATTTTCCTGGGCTCCAAGATCACTGCAGATGGGGACTGTAGCCAAGAAATTAAAAGACGCTTGCTCCTTGGGAGGAAAGCCATGACATATCTAGACAGCACACTAAAAAGCAGAGACATCACCCTGTCAACAAAAGTGCGTATAGTCAAGGCCATGGTCTTCCCAATTGCAATGTATGGCAGTGAAAGTTGGACCATAAGAAAAGCTGAGCGCCAAAGAATTGAGGCCTTTGAACTATGGTGCTGGAGAAGACTCCTGCGAGTCCCTTGGACTGCAAGGCGATCAAACCGGTCAGTCCTAGAGAAGATCAACCCTGACTGCTCTTTAGAAGGCCAGATCCTGAAGCTAAAACTCAAATACTTTGGCCACCTAATGAGAAGGAAGGACTCACTGGAGAAGAGCCTAATGCTGGGAAAGATTGAGGGCAATAGAAGAAGGGGACGACAGAGAATGAGGTGGCTGGATGGAGTCACTGAAGCAGTAGGCGTGAGCTTAAATGGACTCCAGAAGATGGTAGAGGACAGGAAGGCCTGGAGGAACGTTGTCCATGGGGTCGCGATGGGTCAGACACAACTTCGCAGCTAACAACAACAACAAGTGTAATAATCACCTATGCACCAGTTATGTGTTTTTTTTAATTGCTGTTTGAAAAGATTTTGATTTCTGCTAAGGCTTCTATTTCTGATGCTCTCTTAGGACATCACTAAAAAGTGTATTCCTCAGAGATAGTTTTAAGCTGAGGTACCCAAGTTCTCTAAGAACAATAATTGCATAAAAACTGTATATGTGTTGAATGCCTCTAATCATTACCATTATTGTTGAAGTGGATTTCTCCCCCTCTTGAACTGCACTGAAAAAAATAAGAACACAGATAATTCTTGAAGTTCAGCATACAGTACATCCTCCAGAAAAACAGCAGCCAAACTCTGGCTTCAAATAAATAATGTAGAACTCTACTGTGCCAGAAAAGTTATATCAAAAAATTGAGTTTGGAAGTAGTAATATTAAGAGGCAATACAGAAGGATAATTTTTACCCTCACTAGTCGTGCTAACAATATTTGCCATTATGAACGATCACATTTTTTTTTAAAAAAATGTTTTTATGAGCAAGTTGTGTGAGTTGCTGGTTGTTTCATCTAGAAGCAAGAACTTCTGTCGTCCCCATATGCCAAACTGAAGATTCTACCCAATCAGGGATTCATTTAAAAAAATGAAGTCCCAGGAACAATTTCAAGAATTAAGATAAAAAGGGCATTTG
This sequence comes from Vipera ursinii, assembly GCF_947247035.1. Classification (NCBI taxonomy): domain Eukaryota; kingdom Metazoa; phylum Chordata; class Lepidosauria; order Squamata; family Viperidae; genus Vipera; species Vipera ursinii. Next base: position 114,059,401 of record NC_139517.1, on the reverse strand, counting down.
CTTACGGCACTAAATCTAGTAGCCTTAGCCTTTTCTGCCTAAGTTTGCCTAAACATTTTCTGGTTGATATTGCAATTTCAGCCATATACTCTTCCAATAAATTCAGCAGACCTGGCTATAATTTCTCACAAATCTATTTCCGCCAACTTCACATATATTCTCAGTAATGCTAAAAAGTCTTTGCCTTTTAGTAAAAAAGGTTCCCTTTCAATGGTTGCCCATGATATCATCACACAGCTTAACTAGATGAATAATGTCAGACTGCAATATTGTTCCATTCACAGGATTGGCTGAATCTGTTTCTAACACAGGAAGATTAAAGATAAAACACTGTTAGATAAGTTATGGTATTATTTGGAGAAAAAGCCATAAGCATATCATAATGCAAATGAGATGTTACTTTGATCTTGATGCTGTTCGGTCATCTGAACATGTAATACTAATAATAATCAGGGTACTCAATAGAGGGCAGCAAAGAATTAAGTTTTTGTTTCTCAACTGCCATCTAATGGCCATCCATTTTTCTGCAGCCCAAATGTAGCTCATTTCCTACTTATGCCTTCCCCAAAGTATTTTTAGTTAAAATAGAAATAAATGCTTTTGATTGTCAGATGAAAATTGAAAATATCAGTTATTGTTTCACTTACCTTATTTGCAAGATACTTAAGAAACTAGCTAACAACATCAGGGAGAAGCAGGGTGTTGGACTAGATGACCTCCAATGTCCCTTCCAACATTATTGTTATTATTATTATTGTTATTTTTATTGTTATTGCTATTGTTAATGATAGGGAGAGGGAGAGGGAGAAGGAGAGGAAGAGGGAATGACCACAGGATTCACTTAACTGCAGTGATTTGCTTAACAGTTGTGACAAAAACATTGTAAAATGGGATGTGACTCATTTAACAATTGTCTTGTTAGCAATGAAAATTCTGGTCCCAGTTATGGGTGGAAGCTGAACACTACATATAGAGAGTGAGTTGCAATGCAAGCAGAACTATCTACCACTGGGTAATGAAATTAGTTCAAAATCATCTCCCAAAGAAATTCTGGAAAAGTTGTAAAGCATTTTGAACATGAAGTAAGAAGTAAGAAGCCTTTTTTTTCCACAGGAAAACAAGCCTTTGATGTCCTTTGGCACAGAGTTATTTTAAATAGTTTACATTTCAGAGGCCAGTATTATTTAATTCTGAAATCACTTACCAAATCTAGATTGGGTTAGTGTAAAATAAACAAGAGAGTTTTGTTGTCATTGTTATTGTTGTTAAGATTTGTGGATACTGGGTTCCATAAAAAAATCCTTTTTTTTCAATATGTAGCAAAAATAAGCAGATCTTGATCCCTGGCTGGGTTCTGAAATTCTAATACAAATAAAGATAGTATTTTAAACACACACACACACACACATAAACACATAGTGTGCATTCATTTTCCTGCTATCAATCTTCCCTTCGGTTAAGACTCTAGAAACCAGATTTATTACTTAAAAGTATTTATTATTGTAAAAGAAAGTTTGCCACTACCAAAGAAAAAGGCCAATCCACAAATGTTAATTTATTCCCGATATGTAGTAAATCAGTGGGACTTCATGGCCCACATGAGATCTGTGGTTAAATAATTAATGGTAGATAACCAGCATGTTTTGTTTTTCTTTTATAGGGCTTCAGCAGTTTCAAAGCTGCTATTATCCATAAGCCTTTTGACATTAAACGTCTGCATTGTTTATTATAATAATAATAACCCAAGATCCTTATTATGTTACAAGATATAGCAGCTAATCTTAGCCATTCCTATAATTATTGGCAAGACTATCCACAATTAGCTTAAAGTGATTATTTGATATATTTTCATGATTTTGCCTCAATATAATTAGACTTGCAAGATTCTGTTATTATAGATCCACTGAATAAAAGTAGCTTTAGTCTTAATTTCCTTTTTGTTCTGCCTCATGGGGCTCACACCTCAGCTGTTCTTGGGCTACTATCAATCTACAGGCACCTTACTACAGCATATATGCAGCTATTGATAAGAAGGAACACTACATTTAATCCTGTGATGCAGTGGTTAAAGTGCACTATTGCGGGCAAACTCTGCCCACAACCTGGAGTTTGATCCTGAGTTGAGTCAGCCTTCCATCCTTCTGAGGTCGGTAAAATGAAAACCCAGATTGTTGGGGGCAATTTGCAGACAATGCTTCTACATTGTAAATTGGCCAGAGACTGCTGTAAAGCACTATGGGGTGATATACAATCTCAATACTATTGTATTTATTGGTGACTGGGAGACTCTAATGGAATTTTTGTGTAAAAATGAAATAAAATGAACTTGGGCTTTATCATTTTAATGATTAGGGAGGATATATTACAGAAAGAAGAGTAATATGATATAACTTTACAGAGAAAAGTTAAAATATATTTATAATAATAATTTCTGTGAAAAATTTCCAATCCATTTCAAATATCATTTTTCTTTCTTTTCTATTTTTCTTCTTTTCTTTTCTTAAATCTTTTGTTTTCTCTTTGTTTTCTATCATTTTCTTTTTCCTTCCTTACTTTATATTAGATTGTGTTAGTTTTTAATCTTCTTATTTAAAGATTTCAATAAAGTTATATACTAAAAAATAAGAGGGAGCACCAGATCAGTTTGTACATCAGCTGAAACATATTCAGCTCCCTTTGGATACTCAGAGGAGACAAAATCCACTAAACCTGGATTTCTAAGCCTTGGCAACTATAAAATTCCTGGAACTGAAGTTCATACATTCAGGGAGTTGAAATCCACCCACCTTAGAGCTGTCAAGGTTGAAATAGTGCTCTACATAAAAACAGAATGCAAATCAGCAGTATAAATATGTAAGTTGATAAATGATATGTTATATATGCCTGAAGAAAATAAATACAATTTCCTACAATTTGAAGTAATGATAGGAACACCACAGAACTTTCTAGAACATGGTTGTAGCTATTCCCTCTTTGTGAGACACTAAAACTTAACTGTTGTTCTTTTTTTGGGCGGGAAATGCAACTTCATCATTATCCTGTTTCTCTGCAATGCTCAGAATCACAATAGAATTGAACAAGTGTACAAAGAATTAAAAATAAATATTTTGTTTTTTGGTTGGTTTATATTTTATAGTTCTAAACTGCTCATCTCCCTCCCTCAGACTCCAGGTGATGTACCTTGTATTATAATCTATAAATAAAACAATGTATAAAAATTAACATTAAAATTAAATTAGGTTTATTTTTTTTAAAAAAATTGTAGATTAATGATAACTAAATAATGATTTAATACATATATAACATTAGCCAAATATTTGCAGCCCAGATATTTGCCAGTTTGGGTCAGATTGGAGGAACATACTCATTTCATTGGATCATTTTAAATAGAAATAAAGGCTTTTTGGGTAGATTATGCCAAGGATTTAACTTTAATGTATATTCCTAGTCTTATTGAATACCTGGAAAAGCCATTAATTTATATGCCTTTGAAAATAATAATTACAACTATTACAGTTCTGCTATAATTGCTTGGTGCTCTAATGGTTCAACAATAATTTTACCATGTTTTTAAACATAATACGATTACGTCTGAACAACCATTTGTCTGAAATGGTACGGTAGAGGGTTGAGCTAGAAGGACCCTTCCAACTCTATTATTCTAAGCTCTGTACATGGAATTCTTCAGAGCTGTCCGTTTTTAACAACATAGGTAGTCCTCAACTTAGGACGACAGTTGAGCCCAATTTTTTTGTTGCTAAGTGAGACATTTTTAAGTGAGTTTTGCCCCATTTTACAACCTTTCTTGACACAGTTATTAAGTGAATCACTGCAGCTGTTAAGATAATAACATGGTTTTAAGTGAATTTGGCTTCTCCATTAACTTTGCTTGTCAGAAGTTTACACTGCAACTGTCATAAATACAAGTCAGTTTCCAAACTTCTGAATTTAATCAAGGATGCTGCAATGATCATAATTGTGAAAAATGGTGAGAGAAAACTTTTTTTCAGTGCTGTTGTAAATTTGAACAGTCAGTAAAGAATTGATGTAAGTTGAGAACTACCTGTAGTAAGGATTTTACCCTCCTAAACTATATGTAGCTTGAATAAGAGAGAATTTATGCTTATGCCAAAATCCCTTCATTTTTTGGCTTCTAACTTCTTCACACTCCAGAGGATTGTTATCTCACCAGCCCAGCCCTCCACACCTTAAATCAGGGGTGTCAAACTGCCGGCCCACAGGCTGGATGCATCATGCTGAAACCACGCCCACCCCATTGCCGTCAATGGGAAAAAAGTCATGATACATCACAGAACATTGTGAGTTTGACCCCCCTGCCTTAAATAATCAGAGCATCAGTGAGAAGGATAGTTTAGCTGCCTCTCAAAGATTAATACCAAAAAAATTAAGCTTGCAATCTATGTCTATTATTTGGAAAGTACCTTTGCATCAAAAAGACTTTCTTCTGCATAAATTTACACACAAGAATTATCTTTGAGGTAGTGCATTTTGTTTGTACTATAATCTCTCTGTTGTTCAGTCTCAGGCATCTAGTTCTGTCATGTCACCAATCAAAAAAATCACAATGGCAGCTACAGCCATGTGACTTTACCTCTACTCTCCACACCAAATGTGTGTTGTGGCCACCATGTTGACCTTTACTTCTAGCTCAGTGTTAAACTGAGGAGTCCTTGTTGCTCACTGAGCATGATGGTTTTCTTGAAGATATTTCATTATACAACCAGGTAACATCATATTGCTAGGAAGGTGTGGGGTTTGCTCTCCTTTAATTAGTCGGGGACTTCCATATGTTAATCTTGGAGTCTAGACTTAACAGCATATTTTTTCCACTCCACCCTACAGAAATTTCTTCTAATTCATCTTTGGGAAAGCTCATGGCAGTGGCATGGCTCTCCTTTCTCCAAATCCTGCCGCACTTTATTAGCAAGAAAGTAAGCCTCATGGACTTTATATACACAATGCTAGAGGATAAAGGGAATTCCTGCTTTTCTTTTACAAAACAGCTTATGATAATTCTATTCTATTTTTTCAGCTTTGCACCCAATGACTTGCCTCAAAGAAATAAATAAAAAGACAGATTTTATGAAAAACACAGAGATGTAAGGTACAGGGCTGTCATCTGTCAAATGCTTTTCTTTTAATGTTCTATTGATTTTAGATGAGGAGGTTTGTGTGTGTGTGTGTGTGTGTGTGTGTGTGTCTGTGTGTGTGTGTGTGAGTGAGTATTCCCCCCCTCCCCAGAGAGCATTTGTTTCTTCAGGGAGTCAAATATTAAGATTCCACAGAACTGCTTGTATTAGAAATCTGACATCTGTGGCTCTGGTTTTGCAATCAGTAAATAGATTAAATAGAAAGGGATTAAATTATGGCATTTTTCTATATGAAAGCATTGGACAAGCTTCCTTTCATTTTTCCTTTCCTCAGATTCTTAGGAAGATGGGGCAATTTACAGATTGCCCCATAGAGACATTTTATATAATAATTCAAACTTTAGTCTCTTTTGTGCAGGTAAATTTGGATATATACTTCTACTATGTTAGGAAACTTGTAAAAATCCAGTGATTCCAATAGAATTCTTTTACGGAAGAAAACGTTAGGCAGCATTCAGGCAGAATCTCTGTCTTGAGTAAGTTTTCTGAATCAAATTGTTTTCTAGCTTGTGTGTCTGAATAATATAGGCAATTTCAAGCCACGAGTCAAGGGAAATCTTTCATCCTCATTTTGAACCCCCTTCCTTCAGCACTGCTAGTGTCTGCCACCAATGTTCAGTGTTAAAAATAGCTGAATTTTTTTTAGAGGTACAGTTTTTGTGTGTGGATGAAGCAAGACTTAAGAACTGTATTTAGCATGTTATCCCTGACGTGCACAAACAGTTCCCCAAAAGAGATACACATTCCAAATTCCAGCCCCACCTTTTTTAGAGACCTTATCACATTATCTCTGCACTTCTCTATAGCTCTCTGAAATTGGTTCTTTGCTTGTATACAATCTGTTTATGTCTGGCTGAGATAACCTGTTAAGAAAATAGCTGATTTTTCCCAACCCTACTGAATCTCAGTTTTCCCATCTGCTTTTAAAATAAGTCTAGTTTCTTGAGGAAAGTAAGCATTGTGTCATGCTCACTCTATGATTGGCTGCTTTCATGTTTCATGTTCACTTCATTGATGCAAGATCTAGAAAAGGCATAAATTCACCCTAATACTATTTTTATCATGAATAGTGAAGACTTTTGGTGAATCAGAGCCATGAGTCATCTATATAGGGATTAGGGCAGGGGAGACTGGTAACACAAATTGGTTAATTATAGGTTTCAGCAGCATAATTATATGATGTAGATGTGTGTATTCATAGCAAAGGTTAGATCATGTCCTTCCAGTCATTCAGCAGTGTATTTCCATCTACCTATCTACTAGAAACTCTAACACTAATCGCTAAATAAATTTATGGAATGGTAGATTAAATAAACAATAAACAGATAATCTAAACATTCAGATATTATTTAAAACCAAAACAAACAAGCAAAAACACATAGAGAGAGAGAGAGCTATAAAATAATATTTCATGGAACATCATAACAACAATATAGTAAATATCTCCTCACACTACAAAATGTGTGGATTAATCTTAAAAATATTTTTATTTGTCAAAGATAAATACAGTATTTCTGCAATGGCTTTGCTGATATTAATCATTTTCATATCCTTGCATTCTCTGAGAACCTGTTTAGGACATTTTGAAGTGCTGAAATTACTACAATTGCACATTATATATACTTTTTGTAAATGATTATCTATTACATTGTTTTTCAGGATATCTATAGATTATAAAGCTGAGGGAAAATGTATCTGAAATGGTGACACCTATTCAGCAGGAATCTAAATCTATATAAGTCTAATAAAGATAAAGATAAAGCTGCTGTAGATACTTTCAATCCAAGGTGACTTTTTTTTTAATTGTCAGTCAAGATTCCCAAATCAACAGAGAAAATATCGGAGACAATGAGAGATAAGAGATTTCTATTCCATAGCAGGAATCACTTGGGCCATGGATGGGACAATTCCCTAAGATTTTATGTCTTTGTTTCTTTAATTTCTTTTAGCTCAGTTTTCATTCATAGTCCCAAAGCAATTTTTTCCCTCTTGTTTTTCACATATTGAAAAGTTGTTGCTAATTAGTGATTACTAATTTTATAAAATAACCAAGTCATAATATCGGCAAATAGCCCGAGCCTGCAAAGATGAAGTGAGGAAAGCTAAGGCTCAAAATGAACAAAGGCTTGCGACCAAAGTCAACAATAACAAAAAAAAGCTTCTTTCAACATGTAAAAAACAAGAAAAAAGTGAAGGAAATGATTGGTCCGTTAGTGGGTGAAAGTGGCAAAAAGTTGACAAGCAACAGGGAGAAAGCAGAACTATTTAAACTTGTTTTTTGCATCTGTCTTTACACAAAGGGAAAAAACAGTCCAACCTATCAAAAATAGTTCCATAAAAAAACAGAATAGAAACACAAGTTAAGATAGGCAAGAAAATGATAAGTGAGCACCTGTCCAGTCTAGACAAGTTCAAATCACCAGGACCAGATGGATTACACCCCAAGGTTCTCAAGGAACTGGCAGATGTGATCTCAGAACCACTGACCTATATTTTTCAAAGATCGTGGAGCACTGGGGAACTACCAAAGGATTGGAAAAGAGCTGATGTAATTCCCATCTTCAAAAAAAGGGGAAAAATGGATCCAGGAAATTACAGACCAATCAGCCTGAACTCAATACCTGGGAAGATTCTGGAAAAGATAATCAAACAACAAATCAGCGTGCACGTAGAGGCAAACAAAATCATTACTAAAAGCCAACATGGGTTTGTCAAAAACAGATCATGCCAGACAAATCTTATTGCATTCTTTGACCAAGTGACAAAATTAGTGGATCAGAGGAATGCTGTGGATATAATTTACTTGGACTTCAGTAAGGCATTTGATAAAGTAGATCACAACCTACTACTTGATAAGATAGAAAAATGTGGGTTAGACAGAATCATCACCAGATGGATATGTAGCTGGCTGACCGGCCATACTCAACGTTTGGTCTACATGGAGGGAAGTATGTAGTGGGGTGCCCCAGGGCTCTGTTCTGGGCCCAGTGCTCTTCAACATCTTCTACAACGATTTGGACAAAGAGATAAATGGGGAACTCATCAAATTTGCAGACGACACCAAGCTGGCAGGAATAGCCAACACTCCAGAAGATAGGCTTAAGATACAGGAGGATCTGGACAGACTTGAACACTGGGCACTATTTAACAAAATGAAATTCAGTGGTGAAAAAAGTAAGGTTCTACATTTAGGCAAGAAAAACCAAATGTACAGGTATAGTATAGGGGGTACCTCAGTGGCGTAGCGTGGGGGGTGCAGGGGGGGGCCGGCTGCACCGGGTGCAACATCTGGGGGGGCGCACTCGGACTCACAGCTCTCTGCCCCTGCCTGGCTCACTCACTCTCTCTCACTGCAGTGCTGGCTGTGCGAATCCGATCCGAGCCGCCGAGACTCGAGTGCTAAAATCCACGGGTTAGGGGGTGCAAATTACTTGCCTTGCCCCGGGTGCTGACAACCCAGGCTACGCCACTGGGGTACCTTCCTCAATAGTAGTAACTGTGAGAGGGATCTCAGAGTGCTAGCGGACAGTCACTTAAATATGAGCCAGCAGTGTGCTGCAGCTGCCAAAAAAGCCAACACGGTGCTAGGCTGCATTAACAGAGGGATAGAATCAAGATCATGTGAAATATTAATACCACTTTACAATGCCTGGTAAGGCATTGTAAGGACACACTTGGAATACTGCATCCAGTTTTGGTCACCACGATGTAAAAAAGATGTTGAGACTCTAGAAAGAGTAGGGAAAAGAGCAACAAAGATGATTAGGGGACTGGAGACTAAAACATATAAGGAACGACTGGTGGAATTGGGTATGTCTAGTTTAATGAAGAGAAGGATGAGGGGGGACATGATAGCAGTGTTCCAATATCTCAGGGGCTGCCACAAAGAAGAGGGAGTCAAGCTGTTCTCCAAAGGACCTGAAAGCAGGACAAGAAGCAATGGATGGAAACTAATCAAGGAGAGAAGCAACCTAGAACTAAGGAGAAACTTTCTGACAGTTAGAACAATTAACCAGTGGAATAACCTGCCTCCAGAAGCTGTGAACGCTCCAACACTGGAAGTTTTTAAGAAGAGACTGGACAGCCATTTGTCCGAAATGGTATAAGGTTTCCTGCCTGAGCAGGGGGTTGGACTAGATGACCTCCAAGTTCCCTTCCAACTTTATTATTATTATTATTATTATTATTATTATTATTATTATTATTATTATTATTATTATTATTATTATTATTTAATGGTTTGCAAGAACAACTCAAATTATGGTCAAGCAGAATTAGGTAGAACAATCAGCAGTAAAACAGTCCATTATGGCAGACAGTACAGACTACCAGATTACTTCAATGAAAACAGAATTCATTTAAGAAGTCGACCTTATTATCCTGTGTGTAAAAAGAGTTCTTGAATTGTCATTTAAAACATGACAATGGAAATGAGGATATCAGATTTCTTTGAACCTAACTTTGGCAACAAGAATGTCCTTCTCTTAACCCAGCACTATAAATTTATACAAATATAGTAGGTTAAAAAATGGTAGTTATGCAAATGTATGAGAAATAAGCTTACATACAATTGAATAATATTTATATTAAATAAGTATATGTAGTATTGTAACGTCTAACTTTTATAACAATATATTATACTGTATCTTTTTTTGTACTTTTCCTTTTTTACTTTTTTTGAGGCACTTTTAATGGGGAAGTAGAGAATACACATATTTGCATTCCAATTTTCTTTGTTTTAGTCTTTTTCTGTAACTATTAAAGAAAGCTTTTGAAAATATTAACTTAAAAAAACTGGCAGGACCACAAGAAACAAAAAAGTTTATTTGGCTGATCATAACTTACTGTTATTTTATTCATTTATAAAATGTTTATGCTACCTATTTCACCTCCAAGGTGACTCTGAGTGGCTTGAAAGTCCAACAAACAAATTAAAATGATCCAGGCTTCACAGCTAAAAATTCAGTGGTGGTAAGAAGCTTCTATTAACAGTAGCTCACCATCATCATAAGCTTTCTTTTTGGGCAGAATAACAGAACAAGATTACAGAGTTGGAAGGGACCTTGGAGGTCTTCTAGTCCAACCTCGTGGTCAGGCAGGAAAATGTATGCTGTTTCAGACAAACGGTTGTCCAACCTCTTCTTAAAAACCTCCAGTGATGGAGTACCCATGACTTCTGCAGTCAAACCATTCCAGTGGTTAATTGTTCTTTCTGTCAGGAAATTTCTCCTTAGTTCTAGGTTGCTTTTCTCTTTGATTAGTTTCCATATATTGTTTCTTGTCTTGCCTTCTGATGCTTTGGAAAATAGGTTGATACCGTATTTCTTTTTTAATTAGAAAAAAATGATGGATGGCTATCACTGAGACCAGGGGGGGGGGGGACTGTGCTTCAGTGAACTCATTGTATTATGACTTGAGAAATTCTTTCTAATCAGTCTGCATTGTACTCATGCCTGACTTATCATTGTGTCCCACTAACCAATTCAGCTTTTGTACATAATGCTGTCTGGTGTTTGTCAGGCAGAGTTGTTTATTGTTGTTGGAGCTTACGCCCAACAGACTTTAAAGAAACATAGATAATGTGAGGACAAATATAGTGTACCAGAGGTGCAGGGTAACCAGAGGCAGATTCTTCACAAGTCCAAAATTTATCAGCTCAGCACTTATGTTTGGGATATTCAATCACAGATAATGTTCCCATCTTCAGAGTCATGAAACTCTACATGCTCCCATTCACATTCACCTTCAGCAAACATTCTGAGAACCATAATTTGGGAAGATGCTAAACTTCCAATTGTTGTTATTGTTAGTTGTGAAGTCATGTCCAACCCATTGCAACTCCATGGATGATGTTCCTCCAGGCCTTCCTGTCCTCTACCATCTTCTGGAGTTCATTTAAGCTCACACCAACTGCTTCAGTGACTCCATCCAGCCACCTCTTTCTCTGTTGTCCACTTCTTCTCTTGCCCTCAATCTTTCCCAGCATTAGGCTCTTCTCCAGTGAGTCCTTCCTTCTCATTAGGTGGCCAAAGTATTTGAGTTTCAACTTCAGGATCTGGCCTTCTAAAGCGCAGTCAGGATTGATCTCCTCTAGGACTGACAGGTTTAATTGCTGTGCAGTCCGAAGGACTTGCAGGAGTCTTCTCCAGCACCATAGTTCAAAGGCCTAAATTCTTTGGCGCTCAGCCTTTTTCATGGTCCAACTTTCATAGCCATACATTGCAACTGAGAAGACCATAGCCTTGACTATACGCACTTTTGTTGGCAGGGAGATGTCTCTGCTTTTTAGTATGCTGTCTAGATTTGCCATAGCTTTCCTCCCCAGGAGCAAGCATCTTTTAATTTCTTGGGTGCAGTTCCCATTTGCGGTGATATTGGAGCCCAGGAAAATAAAATCTGTCACTACCTCCATTTCTTCCTCATCTATTTGCCAGGAATTGAGAGGGTCGGATGCCATGATCTTGGTTTTCTTAATGTTGAGTTTCAAGCCCACTTTTGCATTTTCCTTCTTCACCTGCATCAAGGGACTCTTTAGTTCCTCTTCACTTTCTGCCATTAGAGTGCTATCATTTACATATGAAAAAATCAGACAACCACCACTAGACAGCATAAAATGCCATTTTTTTAAAAAAAATAAATCTTGTCATCTAGTGGCTACTTTGATTTCTGCAGACCAGGTATGATGGCCCTAATTGGTATGTTCCAACTTCTAGCATCCAATATTGAGGAGAGGGGCAGAATCCCAATAATTAGAGCAATTACACAGTGAAACCAATGAGGGACGATGTCCCTTCAATGGATCTATTCAAATTGAAACTTGGCTGATGTGGATTCCTTGACTGAGCAGGGAAATGGACTCTATTAGCTAAATGGCCTCACCAAATTCCACAATTATTTGATTTCTATGTGAAGAGATTAAGTAGGTTTGGGGTAAATGTTTACCTGAAAAGCTGTTGTCAGTCTCAGGTAACACTAATTGACCCAATCAGGGTTGGACAAAAATTTTCTCTAAGTTCCTTTTCCATGTTCCATAATTGCTGAAAACTAACAACATAGTATCCTACTATTTTGAGGTCAGAAACTCATGAATCATGTGTCAAATGGTATTCGCCTAAACACAGACTCATCCATGTGGATAATATGAAGTGACCCACTTGGATGGACTGAACTGTTCTTACAATTAGTATATACTATATGATCTTTGGCTATATTTGCCCAAGATACACAAAAAATCTCATTTGGTGTTCTTGGACATCACTAACTCTTTTGAAGAACTATTTGAAGTCATAAAAATTAAATAAGTATATATCTTTTAAAATCATGCTGCTATCTATCCATCAATAGTTAAAACTCTGTCAGAGAGCTACTCACCAAATCTTTTTCCAAGGGCTTTGTAAGACCACAGGAGGACTTATATTCACACATACACACATGAACACATATTCAATGGACTTACATAAATAAATAATGTGTTACTTTAAAGTTGTTTTTCATACTTTACACTTGATAGCAATGTAGCACTTTTGAAAACACATGGAATCTCATGAACAATTATGTTCCAATATTCAAATTATATTGGAAAACCAAGTAAGAGTTTTGCAACATCAGATTTCCTAAGCACTTGTAAATTAAATAAATATTTAGATCAAGTCAAATTCTCTCTCTCTCTCTCTCTCTCTCTCTCTCTCTCTCTCTCTCTCTCTCTCTCTCTCTCTCTCTCTCTCTCTCTCTCCTCTCTCTCTCTCTCCCTCTGTGTGTGTGTGTGTGTGTGTGTGTGTGTGTGTACATCCTCTTTTAATTTATTTGGAAGCTGAAGGTTTTTTATCACTGAGATATCTTTTCTTGCCTTTTCTCTATAAAGCAAAATGTGCACTGACTATCAATGTTGGTAATTATTTAAAATTTTGCATCTTCTGGGGTGGAGGAGCAAGAAATGCATTTTCTTTCCCCTGAACAAAAATGATGATCAAATGTGCCCCTCTTCCTGACATTACTCTCCTTGTGACCACTAATGGCTGCAATTTGCAATGCCTTTGGAAAGGCAGGGCAAAAGGGTGATTATGGTATCTTGACCTCATTAAGGCTCTTTGGGGAGGGGAAATAGACTGGCTATGTCTTCTTAATGGACCTAAATGGGCTATAATTTTGTGGGGCCTTGAAATGAGGACCACAAGGGGAGAGCGAACTCATTTAAGGTGCTGTAAAAAGAAGAACTCTGGATTTGTAATAACCTTTGTGGGAAGGAAAGCAAATAATGAAATAATTTCCCATGTATTTCTGTCATAAAGGCAACTGGTAAACAGAAGGCAAGGCCATTGAGGAGGATTATCATTACCAGAACAATTGTAGCTTTTATTCCTCCTTTTTCTGATTCTTCTAATTGGAAAGAGCCTAGAGTGCCTATGTGCAACTTTGATTTCATACTTGCAGATTTCATACTTACACATTCACACAAATAGATATGCCTGTTCTTAATGTTATTTTCAAAAACCAGACATGCATTTCTTTCCTGGTTATGGAGCCAGGCCCTTTTTCAAGGGAAGAAGGGACATTTAAAATCTCAAATGTTTGATTCTAGGCAATCCAATTAATTGGGTAATCTATAATTCTGAAAATTACTCCAGTACAATTATTTTCTCAGTATCCATCTACTTAGGGACTGACATCCTTGGATGAAAAATAATACAGTGGGGAAATTTATATCAGCCCTGGGTAGCTTGCAGTTTAGAGCCATCATCATGAAAAGCAAACAATGCATTTTTTTAAATAGCAACCCAATTTAGTTTGTATATTGATATTGTATATGGGTAGGTAAGTAACACTGTAGACATCTGTTTGTGTAGGTTTTGCTTCATGGAATTTGACATTTGATTCTGAGAGACTGAAAATGGTTAAGGTAAATATTTGTGCTAACTTCTCTTATCTTGCTGGTACATTAGCCATGGAAAAAAGCAAAGAGCTGAGAAACAAACAATTCCAGAGTGCTCTTCCTTTAAACGTAGGGCATTCCAAGCACTGCTGGATAAATATACGATCTGATTAGTTCAGACAATAAGCTGGCAGAGTGGAACTAGTGTGAACCTACCAATAAATATTGTACACAGAGGAAGAAATAGCTTGGCTAAGCTTTCCCTATACTAGTTTCTTATAGGGAAAAGCTACAATTTGGTAATTTTAAAGAAACATCAGTTAATTAGGTACAGTTTTGCTTCTTACATGCTTTTACCTAAAATAATATTATTTTCAAAATAACTTTCTACTGTTAGAAATTAATCATAAATTTTATTATTTATTTATGGTACTCTTGAGGGTGTTGATTTCTAGCAATCAACAATTAATCAGTGGAACAGCTTGTCCTCAGAAATTGTGGGAGCTCTATCATTGGAGGTTTTTAAGAGATTGGACAGCCATTTGCCTGAAATGGTATCCTGCTTAAACAAGGGGTGGGACTATAGAAGAATTCCAAGGTGTCTTGCAACTCTGTTATTCTGTTAACTGCATGGAAAAATCCCTGTATTCATGTACATTAATATATCTCACTGTCAGGAAATTTCTCCTGAATTCCAGGTTAGTTATCTCCTTGATTAGTTTTTATCCATTGCTTTTTGTCCTGTCTTCAGATGCTTTGGAGAATAGGTTGACCCATTTTTGTATGGCAGGCCATCAAATATTGAAACACTGTTATTATGTCAACTTCAAGGTATTTTATTTCTGGGTGCTTTTGTCTTCAGTGAGTGATTGATTATGATGTCTATTACTGAAATTTACTTGAAAATTCATGTATATATATTTATTTACACTTGGATTTTTATGCTTATATGCTGTCTAGAATGATTGGACAGGTTAAATTTATTGTTAATCCTTCAAGGTAATCCAGACAAGGATACTATCAGGAGCATCACTGTTATTTTAAAGTTACATTAAACATAATCTTGCAAGATTGAAGTATTTCTTCTTTCCTCTCTTTTTAGTTTTTTTAGCAAACTGGGGATGATCCCATCTGAAATGCTTCCATGTTTATACTCACCTGTGTACTGAGCTGTATTTTACAGATTATTACCTGTTGATGCTTTTCCCATTTTTCAAGGAAGTTCCTATTCAACATTACAGTTTATTTATTTATTTATTAAAAAAATAGCAGAACCAATCACACCCCAAAAAAGAACAGCAGGTGTACTGTGAAAAAGAACAACTAAACTTTTTACAGTGAATAAAACAAATGTGATTGAGAAAACCAATTAACAGAAAAAGATCAATATGATAACAGGAGATAGTAATAAATTAATTTTATCTTTCAGTTTATCATTTAATTCTGACCATCCCTCAGCATATTGCATCTCATTTTTAGAAAGTTTCAGTAATAGATAAGAAATTCATATCCTAGACTCATTGTTTAAAATCAGGAGAATTAAGTTTCTTCCAGTTACATAAAATTATCCTCTTTGCAATACTCTAGGCATAATACCCAAGATAAGCTCTTGATGAGATGACAGATACCAAGTTTTAGTTGAATGTCACACTGAGATCCTTAATTAAAATATTTCTTCCCAAAATTGTACTGACGTATGCAGAAATTTGAAATCAAAACAAGGCTGAGTTGGACAAGCCAAAGTTGCCTGGGTTAAAGTAACTACAAAATTTTTACAATGCCAATGTCCATCCCTTTTAAACAATCTTCAGGATCAATCTTGTGCTATCAAGTTGGTTAGCAGCCACATAGATTTTCTCCATGACAATCTGTCCCAATCCTAAACCCTAACTTTCAGGTCTTCCAACAGTGCATTCATTGCCAATTTCTTAACCATATTGCCTGGCTGAGACAGGAATCTGCTGGAGAGTCTTAAGTTCATACTGTGTCTCAAAGTTTTCTTCTCTTGTGAAAGAAGCTTCTGCTTTTCCCTCTTATGACTCAGAGTACTTTAGAGTTTCTGTATTTTAATAAATACTCCCAAAGAAAACAAAAATCATACAAAGAAAACATTCCAAATAAAGTAACTGGCAATACAGCAAAAATTATAAATTTAGTATGCAACAATTAACTATTTAAAAACTCAGAAAATCAAGGCCTCATCATATTAATTATCAAGACATTGTAACAGAATAAATACATGATCTCACTATGTGTAGGTATTAATCAATCAGAATAGAAATGGAAGGGACCTTGGAAGTCTTCTAGTCCAACCCTCTGTTCAAGGAGGAAACCCTATACCATTTCAGACAAACAGTTCTCCAGTCTTTTCTTAAAACTCCTCAGCATTGGAGCATTCACAACTTCTGTAGGCATGTCATTCCACTGATTAATTGATCTGTCAGGAAATTTCTCCTTAATTCTAGTTGATTTCTCCTTGATGAGTTTCCATCTATTGCTTCTTGTCCTGCCTTTGGGTGCTTTGGAGAGTAGGCTGACCCACTCTTTTTTGTGGCAGCCCCTTACTGTAGATATTGGAATACTGCTACTAGGTCACCCTTAGTCTTCATTATATGTGAAGACTGGTTGGTCCTTAGACAGCTACAATTCTTCATATGTTAGCCTGTGATAAGATGGTCAGCCAATAAATTTAATAAAACAAATAAGAATATGTCCAAGAGGATAAGGATATTTTCAGTGTTTATACGTTGTTAGATTATGTTTCCCACCCCCATTTATGGAGAGAGATCCATAAATGAGATGCCACCATCAAGATGACTTCTGTGTGAGGGACAGTGCTACATTTGTTTCATGCTATTCTTCATCTTGCTGTCTCTGTGGGTGCCCCAGCATCATACTTTAAATTAAATCCATGCCATTTAATGAAAGGGTAAGAGAGAACCTAAGTATGAAATGATCCAAACAGCCCATTCTTCAAAATATCACACTGTCACTATCATTGGAATGTAAATCTATGCTTGAGAAGTTACACCTTCCTATTATGAATTGGTTGCAAATGCACATCAAAACCATTTTTCTCCTTGCACAGCTCCAGTGTGAAATGAAATATGGATCTGACATGAATGCCAAATGTTATCATGAGTTCTGCATAGACTTTTGTTACTTTTATATTTTTTTAATATATTCAATCGATAACTTATAGAAATTCAAGGCTGCTTCAGTATTCTGCTTCAAGGAGGTAAATGTATGCAGGACACGACCTGAGGCTGCAGAAAGGAAGCTAAATGGGTGCTTTTTCTTAAAACCATTCCTGATTTTCGGTTTTAAACAAAATGAAAGGAGCTTGGTCTACTAACTTCCATCAATTGTATTTGTGTGTGTGTGTTTTGGCCTGAAATAAAAGACTTCCAAGATACACCAAAAAGAAATGTAATATCTAAAATTTGTTAAAAGTCCATTTATCTCCATTAGCTAAATCAAGAAAATACAGGCAAAAATGCATCTAAATATGTCACTATCACCTAATAACATTATTAGAAGATATGTCTTTATACAATAGAAAGTATATTGTTGTGGCAATGAGTGAGCTGTTGTTTCAGTCTAACATAATGGCATGAGATATGCTTCCCTTGCCAAACATTTGGGACTTGTCACAAGCACTGTGTACTTTCTTAACCAGGCAGAAGCATCAAAAATGTCATGATAGACAATTGTTGTAGGGATGTTTTATTTTTTTAACTACTCTTTCCCTCCCTCTGATGGATTCCCTGATCCTAGAAGGCTCAAGTCCCATCTTAGTTGTTGACAAATGCACAGGGGAAAAAATTGCTTTAATCCATGCTGGAATAAAAAATCCTCCACAAATTTCCATGCCCACCAGGCAAATTCACTGTAGATAAATTTTGTAAAGTTCAAATACAGTAAGATTCAGCTATCAATCTGCTTTCTAAAGTATCACTTGAAACTGTACTGAGAAAAATTGTTTAGGGAAAGGTAAAGGTTCCCCCGCACATGCATGCTAGTCGTTTCCAACTCTAGGGGCCAGTGCTCATCTCCGTTTCAAAGCTGAAGAGCCAGCGCTTGTCCGAGGACATCTCAGTGGTCATGTGGCTGGCATGACTAGACGCCAAAGGCGCACGGAACGCTGTTACCTTCCCACCGTAGTGGTTCCTATTTTTCTACTTGCATTTTTACGTGCTTTCGAACTGCTAGGTTGGCAGAAGCTGGGACGAGTAACAGGCGCTCACTCTGTTATGTGGCACTCGGGATTCAACCCGCCAAACTGCTGACCTTCTGATCAACAAGCTCAGTGTCCTAACTCACTGAGCCACAGTCAAAATAGAAAATAAAGAGGTTGTAGGTCAGTTGAAAAAAAGAGGGTGAATTGATAACAGGTGATAACAAGAAGACAGAATATCTTAACTTATATTTTATGTCTGTCTTCTCTCAGAAGGGAAAGGAAGCACCAACTGGCCATCGCTTAGTAGTCTTAATAGAAGGAAGAACTGAAGCTCAGGTTAGACATGAAGAGCTTTAAAAAACACTTACCTAACATAAATAAATTCAAATCTCCAAAGCCAGAAAGAATCATATCATAGAGAAATGGAGAAACTAGCTGAAGCAATCAGAGAATTACTAAATGTAATTGCAGAAAACTCCCAGAGTATTAGCATGATCCAAGAAGAACAGAAAATTGAAAATGTCCCTATCTTCAAAAAAGGGAAGGAGAAGGATCCAGGAGGACAATTCCCAATCTCTAAACTTGATCTTTGTTGGGCAAGTTTCTCATGAAGACTACTAAGCAGCCTATTATTTATAGCATTACCTGCATTCTGAGGTTGCCCAGAGACCTAGATCTCCCCTATTTCGCTAGGAGAGCCATGAAGTCATAAATCAGAATAAGAGAATAACAGAGGTGGAAGGGACCTTGAAGGTCTTCTATCCAACCCCCTGCTCAAGTAGGAAACTTTATTCCATTTCAGACAAATGGTTGTTCAATCTTTTCTTAAAAACATCCAATGTTGGATCACCCACAGCTTCTGGAGTCAGGTTGTTCCACTGGTTAATTTTTATGACTGTCAGGAAATTTCTCCTTAGTTCTAGGTTGTTTCTCTCTTTGGTTAGTTTCCATCCATTGCTTCTTGTTCTGCCTTCATGTGCTTTGGAGATTAGCTTGGCTCCCTCTTCATTGTGCAACCTCTGAGATACTGGAACATTGCTATCATATCATCCCTAGTCCTAGTTTTCTTAAACTAGACTTGGCAAAAGAGAATGAAATCCCATTGGTTTATTGTATCTGGTCAGTCGCATTTGCCATCTTTTATCTTCTATTTCCTTTTAATCTATTTTTATTTAAAATAGATTAGTTAAAATCTATTTTAACTAAACTTAAAATATAAAACACATTTTTAAAGAAACAAATAAAAAACAAAACAGGCAAGACATTAAAAAATAAAAAGCACATGAAAAAGACTAACATATATACCATGTTGTCCATCCTAGTTGAATGCTGATTAATATATTACAATTAATATATTTCCCACCCCTTTGCCAAAAAGGCCCAACGAATTTTGAACTGCTAAACTATTAATTCTATTTGCAAGTTGTTAACCAGTAATCTATACACTAGATTAATAACAAAGTAATTAACAGGAAGAACAACAATAATAAAAAGATAAGATTAAAATTCCAAAACTCTCGTAGAAAATTTACCATGGTTTTTTAACTATCCTAAATTTTACCTTTTGTTGACGTATTGTAATTCATTAGGCTGTTGCAAGCCACCTAAAGTCATTAAGGATCATTGGTTGCCATAAAAGTTTAATAAAAAAATATTATGATTGGTCAGCTAGTCAGCCAGATGTTTAGACTGGATTTGGGATTTTTATATTTAGATGGACTGGGATAAGTAGATGTGGTTTGGTTGTATTAAAGATGTCATCACAGGATGTAAGCTATTCCAAGTAAAAACAGCCTTTTGCAGTTGACTGGTGGTGATTTTGTCAATCTACTATGGTTGATCACACAGGCATCCAGATAACAGAACAGAACAGAACAGAATAGAATTGGAAGGGACCTTGGAGGTCTTCTAGTCCAGCCCCTGCTCAAGCAGGAGAACCTGTATAATTTCAGACAAGAACTTATATCATTTCAGAGAAGATTTTTAGAATGGATGTGGTATTTTTACTGATCTATCGAGTCCTTCCCAAGGAACTGTGATTTATTTACTTATTTGTTTGTTTATCAGATTATTATCATTGTGTAAATGGTCTTAGCTAGTTCACAAGTCAAAGAGATAGACAGATGTTGTTTAATGATGCTAAAGATATTGTCACAGAATGTAAGCTGTTCCAAGTAAAGTTCCGTATTATGGTTTGTCACTCATTCATCCAGATGTTTAGACTGGATATGGCATTTTTATCCAACTATCAAGTACCTGGCATCAGGAAATGTTTCATTTGATGGCGTTAATCAAAACACTGCAGAATGTAAACTGTTCCAATGATTCTTTCTTCTCCAACTGACTGGTGGTGATTTCGTCTAGGCCACAGGTCTGCAACCCGTGGCTCCGGAGCCACATGTGGCTCTTTCAGCCATCTCCTGCGGCTCCCAGACCTCTGCCATGTGCAGTCCCCCCAAAAAAAAGTGGGACTAAAAAAGTTCAACCAATCAATTCAAATATGCAGGGTAGGTGCATATCTCACCTTGGCTCCACTCTTCAGTCAAACCCTGTTCTGCGCATGCGCGCATGTACACGCATGTGCACACATTTTTTGCGGCTCCCAGTTTTTCCTTTTGTGAGGGAACCGGTTCCGAGTGGCTCTTTCACTGTTTCAGGTTGCTGACCCCTGGTCTAGGCCAATGGTTTTCATGTGGTGCTCCAGTTATTTTGGGACTGCACCCAAAGTATCTATTACTATTGGTACTATCTGTGCTTTCTTTTGCCACAGCCATTCTATTTCTATTTGCAGGGTGTTGTATTTTGTGGTTTCCTCCAGTTCTTGTCTGTTCTGTTCTCTTCAGGTACTGTCATGTCACCCAAGCATTTTTGTCTTTTTATTAATAGCTGTTAAGTCTGGAATGGGGTAATAAGAGGGCTAAAATGAACAAAATATTTTTTACTAGAGAGAAATATTACATTTGTGGGAACAAAATGAAAGACACAAACATAAGGCTGGTGGTGTTAAAAAAATCTGGTATTTTAAATAAATTGAATATGAATAGCAAAGTGAGGCACACTATTATTGGACATATTAATAGGATTACAGGATTCAGATCATAGGAAATAATAATAATAATAATAATAATAATAATAATAATAACAACAACAACAACAACAACAACAACAACAACAACAACAATAATAATAATAATAATAATAATAATAATAATAATAATAATAATAATAATAATAATAATAATGTTGGAAGGGACCTTGGAGGTCAACTAGTCCAACCCCCTGCTCAGACAGGAAACCCTATACCATTTCAGACAAATGGCCAGCAGTCTCTTCTTAAAAACTTCCAGTGTTGGAGCATTCACCACTTCTGGAGGCAGGTTGTTCCACTGGTTAATTGTTCTAACTGTCAGGAAGTTTCTCCTAATTGTATAATTTGCACTGTCTCCATCAGGTCCCACTTGAATAATGGGCACTGTTATGGGCACTATGGTCTGAAAGGATCATCAACAAACTGGTCCAAATTCAGCTACTAAGATGGTAAGAAAATCAAGTCCTATGAGGAATGCAGAAAAAGGAAGACTGAGAGGAAGTATCATCTACAGGACGGAATGGATGTATTTTCAGTCACTTTGGAGTTCGTGATTAAACCAATTGTTGAAATTACAAAAAAGATTTAGTTTAATTATTAGGAAAAATGTCCCAATGGTAAGAATTTTCACCAGTAGAATAGGCTCATGAAGTGGCATGGTCTCTATAATGTATTGGGCCTGTTTCCCTTGAACTGTACCACATGTCTTTGAATGCTGTCTGAGATTGCTTAATTGGGGAATCTGTGTAACGGTCGCTGGCTTCTCAGATGGGCAGTCTCCAGGACGACCATTGGTTGGCTCTAGGGCGGCAATAGGCTCCTTCAAACCTATTGGCCGCCGCCTAGTGGTCAGCAGTATAAATAGCTGTGTGCCTTGGTTACTAGTTCATTTATTCAATAAAGCATGTTCCTGCCTGAACTCTTTTGTCTCGTCTCCTGCTTGCAAAGAACCCAGTACACAGCAGTCTCCTTCAACGAAAGTCTTGAAGGAGAGTTTGGAGAGTTATCCATGCAAAATACTTTAGCACATACTCTACTGAGCAGAGCATAGGCTAAAGTATTTTGGATGAAATGAACTCAGAGGTCCCTTCTAACTCAATGATTTGGCTACTTACAAAGAAAAAAATGGTATTCCATACCATGTATAAGGCTTAATTGAATCAATATTCAAAGCTTTCTTGGACACTGGTGATAGGACATTATCTCTACTACACCTGAAAATTTTTAGTTTTTTGAAAATGCAGGACTCAGCTATCTCCTTCCTCACTTTTGTTCCATCTTCCAGCATCTGACTATAAAATGATTGTCTCATTATACCTAATGGTAGGGTAAGTCAAGGATATGTGCTGTAAGACATCTCTACAATATTCTTGTAAAACACAAAACAGGATGGACTTAAACCAAAGTGTGGATAGATAAAAAAGGAATATCCTTTTTTCTGTGTGTTTATATCCCTGAGATGACTTCTTCTTAGACATTTTTTTCTCCTATCAGAGATTTGTTCCATCTCTCACACAGATAACAAAAATGCATCACAATTCACTCTTTCTATGCTGCAAATTGTCAAGTGATTTGCTACCAAGAAAAAGTCAGTCTGGAATGATCCAAAGCAAACAAGCCTGCTAAATATCTGGATTTAATACCCTTTTTTTGCTGTTTCCATCTTTGTTATGCTTTTGAATCACTACCTAGCTGCTTTAAACTTTATCTGTGAATTCTCTCTGTGTCACCATGTTAATTGTTTCCATCTGGTTTCCAAACCATTTTCTGAAAGTCTGTTGTAGCACAGCTCCCTCAAATATTTCCTTAATGTGTAAGTCAAAGAAGTCCCAAGCCAACCACAGATTCCAGCCAGTTCCACCAAATAGCCACACCCTTGGTATTGGTGAGAAGATAGTTTGTCATACTGAAATTGATTTAGAAATCTGGTGGCTTGACTCTTAGGGAAAATATCCATGACAAGGAGGAAGAGAAGGTAGAGAAAAGCAAGCAAGCAGGCAGGAAGAAGGAATCAGAATAACCAAATCTATCTCATTGATTGTACATCCATATTTATTTGGGTTAATTTATTATTATTTTTTATTCTGCCTTTATTGTTTTATAAATAACTCAAGGCAGCAAAGTACATAATATTCCTTCCTCTTTCTATTTTCACCACCACAAGGAGGGTAAGGTTGGGCTGAGAGAAAATGACTAGCCCAAAGTCACCCAGCCACTTTCATGCCCAAGGCAGGACTAGAACTCAAAGTCTCCTGGTGATTGGCCCAAAGTTACCCAGTTGGTTTTCATTCCTAAGTCTGGACTGGAACTCACAGTCTCTCTTCACTAGAAATAATCTGTTCTTCAAACTATTGCCTGAGCAGAGCTCAGAATCATAGAGTTCTATGTCCACACATTTCATTAACTCTTGAAATATTATTTAATAAAGTCTCAAGCACTGATCAAATCTTATATTTGCCTTATGTTAAGGTGTATTGTTCTCTCAGTCAGCCAAAACTTTTTTATCGTTCTTATTTAACTCTAAACTAGCCAGAGTCACTGAGGGGTTGGGCAGCCTCAAAACTGGATAACTAACAAACTAATAAATATATCAATTTTAAAATATTAAAAACCTAACCCTTCTGATGTTAAATATCAAATACTTCATGTAAACTGGGGATATCTGATGAGTTTAAAATACTCCTCAATTGAAGAATGAAAGACATTACAGCAGATATGGAAATTTATTTTAGCTGTTTGATAGTGTTAAATAATAAATTATTCAGCTGGGTTACATGAATGTTTGGATTTTTTTACTATATTTAAAGAAGGTTTTTAAAGAAAATCTCACACCTGAAACTTCCGTGGTTTAAATCTGATTTCTATATTAATGATGAGCATTGCAGAGTTGTTATTGTTTTGTTATTTATCAATATGCAATTAACCAAAGCTGTCAGGCTTATACTGATATTTAAATAAATGCCAGACTACAAACGTCAAAGATATTTAATAACAGCAGTGGGTGGCATTAACAACTGAACTCACTATAAATGTGTTGTTTATTGTACACTGCTGAAAGAAATACTGACTTTATCAAAACCAGGTGGAGGTGAATACTCTTTAATGAGTAAGCTGGGGACATTCTATGCTTTTAGCATTGAAATAATTAGCCATTTTAAATTCTGGATATGGCATTTGGGGTATTCCATGGTGGAAAAAGCGAGTCTAAAGGCATGACAGCTTTAAATACAGTTTCTGACAGCAAAGTTGGAAGGGATCAAATATGCCTCATGTTAGTAATTCACAGTTACCACAGAAAGTCTAATCAAGGGGTTCTTGGATTCATAATAGAAAAATGCAAAAGACAGATTCCTCCTCTCCAAAGAATTTGTTGTGGCATTTCTGACAAAACAGCTTATGGAAAGTCATTACAGCATCTGCTTTAACATAGAAGCCCAAATAAAAAAATAGATAGGAGCAAAGATAGGAGAAAGGTCATACAAAGAGTAAACCAGCTTTCCCCAACTTGGAACTATAGCTTCCATAATACCCAGCCAGCATTGTCTTCTTGACTACTTGATTGCATATTTTAAGGGATAAAAAACTTTTCATATCAACTAAGCATCACATTTGCAGTTTGCTGAGAAATATCTGAGTTGCAAGGACCTTCAACAACCCAATCATGAGAGTTCTAGTAACATTGAACATGGGTGGACACAGAAGTACACCAAGGCTGATGAAGGTTCTTGCAACTCAGATATTTCTCAGCAATCTGAGAGGGCAAAATAACCCCATGAGAACTTTCTCTTAGAGAAAGTTTAAATTACCTATAGACTTTATCAAGGCAGAATGAGTAGAAAAGCATGGAATCTATAAGGGTCCTCAGATCTTGGAGAAAGCATATGTGTATGTATGCGTGTGTGCATGCATGTGTCTGTCATTTAGGAGCCCATTCAAGTTATTTATTTATTTATTTATTTATTTATTTATTTATTTATTTATTTATTAATTATTGGGACTTATATGCCGCCCTATCTCCCGAAGGACTCAGGGCGGCTAACAACAATAACATACAATAAATACAGAAGTTAAGATAAAATTAAAATTAAAGGCCTCTGTACAAGAAATTAAAATTAAAATTAAAATAAATTAAAAATTAGAGTTAAAAAATTAAAAACATAATTAAAATCCCTGTCAGTCCAGGTCAGCCAGGTGGAAAAGGAGTGTTTTGAGGCCGCGGCGAAAGGACTGGAGATCTGGGGCCATCCGAAGCTCATGGGGGAGCTGGTTCCACAGGGCTGGTGCTCCCACAGAGAAGGCCCTCCCCCTGGGGGTCGTCAGCCGACATTGTCTAGCTGACGGTACCCTGAGGAGGCCTTCTCTGTGTGAGCGTACTGGGAGCGTACTGGGCAATGGGAATTTAATGATTTGATTTAATGAGATGAAGAGAGGTGAAGTGAGGCAAGACAACATGATTCAACATGGTTTGCCCCCATCCTCCTATCCTTCTGCAAGGACCTAAAGACCTATCTGGTAAGTCTGGGAACCCAATAAGAGAGTATATTACTGGAAGGTCTACTGGACTAATTACTTGGCCACCCTCACCTCCTGCTTCCTCTTCACCCATCTTCTTTAATTTCATATTGTTGTACTTACATTGTTTATTTTTATTGTTTTTTTTTCTTTGTTATTGTTACATTTACATTCAGTTTGAAGATTTAGTTTCATTACCTGATGGAGCCGTCTTCTAGTCAAATCTTCAGATCAAATGTTCACATAACCTTGAGGACTATCTCTGTGTATATTCTGTTTATCTATAGATGTAATAAAGGCAGATATATTTTAAAATGCATATTCTGGAAGGTTTCATTGACAATAGTTTGCTCTGAGCAAAATTATGTAATAAACTCTGCGTACAAATTAGGGAAATTGTATGCAAACAGAATGCAGCAAAATTTCGTGATAGAATTCTTGCTTTGCTCTTAGTTGCCATTTGCCAAATGGTTGGAAGTCTTCCTAAAGATCCCATCAAAATTGAAAATTTGCAGTGAGGACAAAGATTCAGCAGCATACAAATAGTAATCATATTAATTATATGTACTGAATATGGTATTAATTAAATCAAATTTAGTTCTTGTTTTACCTCTGCCTACTTTGGGGAGCATGGGCCAAGACCTGACAACCCAGAATGGAGTTACTCTCCTGATGTAAACAAATCTTTAAAAAATATCATGTGTTTTAAAATATTTTATAAATGATGAAAAAAATCAGTGTTTAAACTGTAGGTAATTTCAAAAGTTAAGGTAGTGAACTCATTATGACCAAATGTCCCTTTCAGTTTCTTATCTTTTATCTGGTGCATGCAAGTTTACAAGGACAAATTGAATGGCTGGGTGATAAAACACATACATTCCCAAAAGCTGATTAATGAATATGCATTATTTTATGTATACATAGTGCTGACCCTGAATTTCCTTTTGGAATTCAGATAATGCCACAACACAATGTTTTCCCCTTGATGTAGATTACATGCATACATACATACATTACATTCATACATATTTATATCCAGAATTACTGAATCCTACATTTAAATAAAGCATCACCAATACTTAGTGAATTCTGATAATTAATTCTTCCTCATAAGACAATTCCTTTTTTTGCAATAGCATGAGATCCACTTACTCTGGGCAATCGTGTTTTTTTAAAAAAAGAACTCAATCATGTTCTGGGTTTAATCTTAATTGCACTTTACAAACATCCCAAAAAGAAAGAATGGCATTCTTTTACTTGCCGAGTGAAAGGCAATGAAATTTTGCAATTGCCTATTATTTACATGCCAGATACTTTCAACTTTCACATGTCCATATTTATTTGACAGAGGCAGAGCCTTGTCAAGAGAACAGTTCACTTCTGCTGGGAAACTGTCAACCATCCTTTGCATCTGCTTCATTTCCCAAGAGAAATGGGCTGACAATGGCAGCTAGACAAGTAGCAAGAAGGTGACAGCATCATCTGCTAGTAAATCTTAATTTGAGAGCACCACATAATCCCCCCCTCCAAAACCTGAGAAAGTACTAGAAGCCAAAGTGTTCAGTGTGCAGATGCACAGAGATGCCTCTCAAAAACAGTATTTCCTCATCCCTGTTTGCACAGAGAAAAATCAACCACTGCATTAATTAGGGATTGGAAATCCCTTAAGGACATTTTGCAAAAAAAAATGAACCAAAGGTTTATGGATTTGATGATTAGAAAGGGTAAACTAGAAAAAGAAGGAAACTTCAATGGAATTTTAGAGAGAGAGCTAAAATATAAATGTACTTATAATTGCTGTTAAGAAAATCAGAATCCAGTTTTTTATTATTCTTTTCCTTCTTTTCTATCTGTTTTTTATTTTATTTATTTTATTTTATTGCTTTTCTGTTATTCTTTTCTACTTATGTATCTTTAACTTGAACCTTGTATTATTTTTATTCTGTGGAAAATCTTTAACAAAAGTGATATATTAGAAAAATACAGGTAATCCTCGATTTACAACAGTTAATTCACTGACTATGCAAAGTTACAACAGCGTTGAAAAAAAATGACTTATGACTGTTTTTCACAATTATGATCATTGCAAAATCCCCATGGTCAGGTGATTCAGGCATTTGGCAACAGACTCATATTTATCACCATTGCAGGGGTCATGTAATCCCCTTTTGCAACCTCTGACAAGCAAAATCAGTGGGAAAGCCAGATTCACTTAACTGTGTTACTAACTTCACAACTGCAGTAATTCACTTAATAACTATGGTGAAAAAGATAGTAAAATGGGGCAAAATTAACTTAACAGTTGTCTGGTCTCGATTGTGATTATAAGCCGAGAACTACCTGTCGTTCCTCATCCCAAACAATAAAGTTTTATCATCTTTCTTTTGAATATATCTGTTCAACTAGTCTATTCTATTGAAATAGCCAGTGCTTTTTTTGTAAGAAAAATGGTGCCGGAACTCACATCTTGTTAATCTTTTATTTAAAAAGTTATATATTTTGTTCTTAGCAGGACCAGTGGTTGAGAAGTAATTAGTATTTTGTTTTCAGTTTTAAATTTGGGGTCACCCTTCTACACTAAAAATTAAAAAAGGAATTTCAATTCACCAACGATTTTTTAAAATAAAGAAATTATTTACCTTTCGCATGTAGTCAATCACTGCACACACACACACACACACACACATCTGTTGTGTAATGAAACATAATGGTCAACATCTGCAGTAAGCACTCAGTGTGCAACCACACGACGAATCACAAGCTGAGCAGTGTCACAAGCCAACCAGCATCATCACAACCAGCGCAGACAAAGTATACATGCATCAGATTTGACACACAAACAGCCCGCATGCACCATTTTAATGATTTTGCCGCTGACCTGCTACACTCAAGTCCACGTGGACCAAACATCAAATTTTCAAAAGTTACTTTTAAAACTTGGAAAATCTATTTAAAAAAGGTACTGGAACTCTGTTCCGGTGCATTCTATGACAAAAAAAACCCACTGGAAATAGCCATGTAGATTGATTGATGTTCAAGGCAGAATCTAGTGGTGAAGATTCTCAACTTGCGCTGGGCAATCTCCTATACCCGAGACATATATGAAGCCATTTTATACTGGGTTAGACTATAGGTCCTGTCACCCAGTATGGTTGACTCTGATTGCTACAAAGTCTCTTGGATTTCAGGCAACCTTTCCATGTATTAAATCTAATGCTCCCCATTCAAAGCATGGATGCTGCTCTGAACTACAGTGTATTCATGATTACCTGAATACAAATCCTACTGGACATCTTAGGAAAAAAAACATTCTGATGAATGCTGATCAACTATGTGATATCAAGTTGTCAAGTAGATGTTGCTATTATTTCCCACATCTGCCAGAGCGATACTCCATCGCTCTATGTCTATGTAGACTCTCAGTCATCTAACTCAGGGGTGTCAAACTGACAGCCTGCGGGCCAGACACATCATCTGGAAGCCACACCCACCCCATTGCCAGCAATGGCAAAACCTTCCCTATACGTTGCGTGACATCATGTGACGTTGCGAGTTTGACATGTCTGATCTAGGTCATGGTTGTCCAAAGGTGCTTTATCTAGAAGTCAAATAGAATTTCTTGTTTGTTTATTTTCCTTTGAAAAATTTTTACTTCTCATCCAAGAAGCTTCGAAGGGAGGAGGTAGAGGAGGAGGAGGAGGAGGAGGAGGAGGAGGAGGAGGAGGAGGAGGAGGAGGAGGAGGAGGAGGAGGAGGATGGTCCAGTTGCCTTTTGGAAAAAGCATGTTTGGGACACCATAGATCTAATTCTCTGGTCTTCTTAGAACCAACATCCTAAGTCCTAAGGTAAATCCTTTGTAGTTTAAGCATAAGAATATTCCTATTCATTTCCACCTATTATTATTTTTTTAGAAAAATGATAGATTGCTGTTCATGTTTGCAAAATGCATTCCTACTTTCCTTCAACTTATCCATCCTTCCAACATTTATCACTATAATGATGTGGCCAAACAGAGGTGTGGGGAAGGTGCCCTATGATGTCAGTAGATGAAATACTCCAAATCGTAACCTTGTTTAGACAAGATTATACTGCCAGCACTGTCACCTCTTTGAAAGGAGGAATTTCTCCAGCATGGAAGCAACCGTGTTTAGAAATCAAATAGCAAAGTCATTTATCAACTGTGGAACTTGGAGCCTGAATGCTTAGCTTTGCATCCGCTTGCTGGTCAGTGATATCAGGAAAAGCCCTAGCTGATAATGCTATCATAAACACGCCTGCCATACCAGAGCTGAGATGGATTCAAGCCACCCCAGCAGTCTGTTAAAAGCAATATCCTTCCATTGCTGGAAATAGATGGAAGGTGTCTGAAATTGTTATTTTGACCTGACATAGTTTTCAGTTATCCACAGGACATTAAAAAAGCTTTCCTGGCTTCTTTTATGGTGCTATATTGTGATAAGTCAAGATGATGCATAAAAACATATTTATTTTGAACGTCTTAATTGTCTGTAAATATAATAATAGAAAATAGAAAAGAAAGACTGGGAGGAATGGATTAAGGCTGTGCTGTAGATTTGGCAAAGCCTGAATTTTAATACATAATGGGAAAATTGAAAAAAATTACATATAGTCCTTAGCTTACCATTAGAATTGGAACAGAATTTCTATTGCTGAGCAAGGCAGCTGTTAAGTAAACTGCATCCAATTTATGATCTTTTTGCCACTGTTGTTAAGAGAATCACTGCAGGTCTTAAGTGAATCATACTATTATTAAGTGAATCTGGCTTCAACCATTGACTTTGCTTCTTAGAAGCTGGCTGGAAAGGTCACAAACGGCAATCACATAAGCCTGGATGGGGCATCCATTGTAAAAAATATGCTGCTTCACAAGTGCTCAAAGTTTGATTGCATGACCATGAAGATGCTGCAATGGTTATAAGTGCAAAGACTGGTCAGAACTCTTTTTTTTCCACTTCTGTTTTAACAGTCTCTAAGCAAATGATTTTAAGACAAGGATTATCTAAACCAAAGCAGGACAGATAGCTCTGATATGCCCTGTTACAAATCTATGATATTCTATTTGCAATCTGTTGCTCTGGAGCTTCGCTGGATTGCAGATAGCTGCATCACAGGAACCCCTACAAAACAGAAAATAAACAGCATGAAAGTTTTTGCATTGAGCAGTGCAGACAAGGAAAGAAAAAGAAGCATGAGATTAAATAGCCCAATGCTAGAACAGCTGGAGAAGCAATGTGGATGATCTATAGAGAAGAAAGATGCTTATGTTTTGTTCATTTGATGTAATGGCTTTGGGAAATTGGATAATGAGATGCTGCCTAAAGAATAGTGAGATAGAAGGGAACATAGCTAAAATCTGCAGAGTGGGTAGATCAAGAGGCTTTGTGGGGAACTTCCTCAAATTATTGGACTATACAGGTGACATCTGGAGAATTGTACTTTCAAACTTGCATGATTCTGTTCTGAAACTTTACCAAAAAAAATTGAATTAGCTTATCTGCCCATGTTTCCTGTCCATGTTTCTTTTAACACAGCGGTATTGCCTCCATCTTACCTAGTTGTTATCCTGAACAATTTTATGAGCTGGCATAGGATAGCTAACTATCTGTCTTGACACCTGAATTATTTAATAGAGAAGATGAGAACCCCAGTTGTTATACTCTGCTTTGATCTCCAGTAATCTATTCCATGACGTTCGGGATAAAACAGCTAATTAAGCCCAAAATTTCTGTTGCTAAGCCAGTTAGTTTGTAAGTGAACCTTGCCCCATTTTACAATCTTTCTTGCTACAGTTTTTAAATGAACCACTGCAATAGTTAAGTTAGTAACATGGATGTTAAGTGAATCTGGCTTCCCCATTGACTTCATTTATCAGGTCACAAAAGGGGATCACATGAGCCTGGGACACTGCATCCGACATAAAAAGGAGTCAGTTGCCAAGCATCTGAACTTTGATCATGTGACAATGGTCATAAGCAGTGGTGGGATTCAGCCAGTTTGCACCATGTCGGCAGAAACTTTAGCTAATTTTTTTTGTTGCCCAGGCCCAGAATGGACTTCTGGAAGCAGCATCCACACAGAGAACCAGTTGTTCACATATTTGAATCCCACCACTGGCCATAACTGTGAAAAATGGGCATAAGTCACTTTTTCAGTGTCATTGAAACTTCAATCAGTCACTAAATGAATGGTTGTAAATTAAGAACTACCTGTATAAAAAGCATGCCGACATTTCATCAATTTTTAGAGAACTGGCTTTGTGCCTAGGACGAAAATGGAAATAATGCTGAAAAAGCAATGGCAGATAACATCACAACATGATAAGTATATGAAAGAATGGCCATCTTCACGTGTAGCAGTTGATACACCTATAAAAAATTATTGGTAACTAGAATATCCATTTCTGCATCTATAGAAATAAGAACCAAATGACAATCAAGAAGTTCATCCAAGGAAGGTCTATCACTCAACTATTTGTCAGAAGAAATAGGCCGTAAAAACACAGAGTCAACTTGAACAAGAAAGGAAGCCAATCGCTAGTCTGCAGTCCTGTACAATTGTTTGTTTATTTATTCTGGAGGTTTGGGAGAGTGGAATTATGTTTTTGCAACCCATACATTTGGAAAGATGAAGCTTGAGTCTAAAGGAAGCAATCTGTGCCAAGAATCCAGCACAGCCAAACCACAAATGCTTGGTTAGGATTCCCAGATCTGGGCTGCCAAAATCTCAATCTCCACTAGGTTGCAGCAATGAGATACTCTAACCCTTCATTTCCCCTTTGTGGTTGTCTGGATGTTTGGAGTGATTTTTTTAAAAAAATATTTCCATTCAATTATATCTGATTCTCAGAGATTGCCTGGACAAGTCCCTGCAGTTTTCTTGGCAAGGTTTGTTTTTTTTTTAGAGTGGTTTGCCACTGTCTGCTTCTTAGGGCTGAGAGAAAGTGACTGGCCCAAAGTCACCCAGCTGGCTTTGTACCTAAAATCTTCCCGTTTCTAGCCTGATACATTAACCACTACAGCAAACTGCCCTATGCTATGCAACCTGATTTCCCAGTTGTACAATGGAAATTCTTTGTGTTTCTTGGGGAACCTATCAAGATTCAAAAGAGAAGGAGGGAAAGGAAATAGAGAGAAAAGAGATCAGTAATAGAAAACAATATTTGTTTTTTAAAAAAACGACTCAGTCATCTCTACCAATTGCTGGGATGTTTGAAAACACTGCAAGTTATATAATTAGACAGAAAGACTCCAATTCTCCAAAAGGCAAAAGAAAAGGCCATTTCTCATTCCCCCACCCCACCCCCATTTTGCAACGAAACAGTTCTGATGGATGTGAATAAAACATTGTACAATCAGACTAAAGCTTGTGACTCCTTTATGAATAATGAAATGCTTCAGAAATGTTGTGGAATGTTAGGACTCAGAACTGCATGCTTGGTTTTGCAGTGCAATGTAGGCCCCAGAATGCATTACTACATGAAAATATTTCATGTGACAGGAGGGAAAATGATTAAATTCTCCACTGAAGAGTAATCATATTATCTGTTATTTCACTTTAATTTAGTTTAAAAGAAGACTTCTTTCCATCCTTTACTCACTCCTAAATTTTGGAGGTTGCCACTCTATAAATCAAAAGGGAAAAGAAATCTGATCCTTGAAGAAAGATCTGCTGGATTCCACTTACCAAAGTATGGGAAAGGCAACTTGTGATATTCAGGTAGGACTTCCTAACAGACAAATTAATATAAAAAAGAAGAGTGGGTTATTGTTCAGAATAACATTCCTGATCACGTTCTTGTTTAGTCTTGCTGTGAAAAACAGTTTTGCAATGTGAATATTCTCTAGCTTTTTTGGGGGGTAGAAGATCTTCTGAAAGGATCTGTCCAGCTTCAGTACAGCAGAGAAGATAGATCCAGTTTAGATCCCCTTTAAATCTAGAAGTGGATACCTAAACTTCAGGAGTGTCTTTAAGAGTCACTCAAGTTGATGGCAGGAACCATGTAATCAAAGTCCTGCTCACAAAAGGGACAGGGCTTTAACCACACAATTGTCATTTTAAGGGTTTTTTTAACCTCCTTCCCATTCTGTAATGGTACGTGAAAATGTATTTATTTAGCATACGGCGATGTTACATTAGCCAGCAGACTAAGGTGCTATTAAAAAGTAGTTGTTTGGCTGCCAATGATTGCCAGTCCATTCTGTTCATGTTTGTGCGTTATCCAAAGTGCACTATAGAGGGATCCACACTCATAAGACTTGAAGGTGTTCTGCAGCATATCCAGGGGTTTTCGCATAACCAATGTAACCTCACATTCACATTTGGACAAGTCCGGCACCAGTTAAATTCATACTGCCACTCAAAGCACCATTTTTCCTGCTGAAGTGGTACCTATTTATCTACTTGCATGTAACATGCTTTTGAACTGCTGGGTGGGCAGATACTGAGGCAAGGGACGGGAGCTCATTCCATTAGGGAATGCTAGGGCTCACACCACTGGAGTACAGACCTTCTCCAGCATCATTGTGATGACCTAGGGCACAGCACAGAGGCAATGCAGGCAGCTGGCAATTCAAACAGTTCTTTTATTGCTCCCAATTTTCCCCAAATGTTCCCACGTTTGCTGGCAAGCCTCCAACACATCCCTTCAGCTGACTCTGGCTGAAAGCAGGTTCAAATACAGGCTGATTAGCATAAGAAAGTACTCAAGGCCATAGAAATAACAAGGAAGAAAACATACACTTAACAAGTCTGTTTGAATCCTAGTGTCGAGCCCCGCAGGCCCGACACTCCACGGGGGAAGCAGCCTCGCATACCGGTCCCGCGTCATCCTCTCGTCATCCCTGTCAGGGCCCCACTATTGTTGCCGGCATGTCTGGCCGTCCGTCTCCGTCGCCCGTCCTCCAAGCACATCCGGGGCTTTTGGCCGGCCTCCCAGCACTTCCAGGGCCTCCGGCGGCCACGCCTGTGCAGATGGAACCTCCATCCGGGCCTGTCCTAATCCTGAAGGGCCCTGGCCTGCCTCAGCCTGCTCTTCCTCACATTCCTCTGAAGCCACAGACACCTCTCCCTCGGCCTCCATAGGGTCCTGTTCCAGCTCATGTTCCTCCTCAGATTCAGACTCAGATGGAGGCATGACAATCATTGAATCATGATGCCTCTTATGTGGGAATGATCTTGGGGAATAGGAGAAAATATTGCTGATTAGACAACAGGCAGATAACAGGCGGCTGAGCTCATAGAAGATATGGGGATATTTCTTAGATGGTAAAGGTAACAAGAGAGAGATGTACTTTTAGGCTTGCAAAATTCTGTTCATGTAACCTTATAATAAAGTAAGAGCTAGTACTTGTGGGTGTTCATCTTGTCTGGACTACCTCACGAGGCTGGTACCTCCCAAGTGGATGCCTCTGCTAAAGTCCTCTGGTTTCTGAAAAGAGCACCAAAATCGGAAATATACCAGGAGAGTCATTATTTCTGTGAGTTTCAATTTAACATCTCAAGGTTGTTTTTGTTTTCTGGAAGGGGCTGAAGAATATAGCAAGCTACTGAATTTCACACTCTTCTGGCTTAATGGAGCTGCAATCCACTTGATGGCAAGCAATGGGATTGGATTTGCAAGATATTTACAGCTACAGTATTGATTTTCCTACCTACTTAGAGCCATTCTGATTTGGGCTGACTTGCAATAAACAACTGGGCAAAAGTGTCTTCACTTGTGAAGAAGAAATACATTATTTAACAAGAGCTAATCAATATAAAATGAGTATTCCCTTTGTTACAGGGGCACTATTGACAGAAGTGCTTCTTCCTTTTAATTTTTTATTATTTAGCATTGATTGTTGAAACCAAGTTCTGGGTATTGTTCTCTGCTACCTGAGTTAGACCTGACCAGAAATCTAAATTGCCATTCCATAAAATGTCTCCCTAATGTGGAAGGAGGGAGGGAACCAGAAGGAAGGGACAAGAATAATCTGGATCATTTAGAAGATTTTTCAGATGAGCAATCTTGGTGGCAATATAGCAGATTTCCTCTTCTTTGTATCCCTCCAGAAATGAGAAATCCTAATAGAAAACTGATGTTTTTGTCCATATCAAGATGAATTTCTTTTCTGC
Source organism: Vipera ursinii (assembly GCF_947247035.1). Classification (NCBI taxonomy): domain Eukaryota; kingdom Metazoa; phylum Chordata; class Lepidosauria; order Squamata; family Viperidae; genus Vipera; species Vipera ursinii. The sequence continues at coordinate 114,023,447 of NC_139517.1, read as the reverse complement.
ATGGAGCAGATTGAGATTAGGTGGGCAATGTTGTTATAGGAGATAAGAAGGCTGAGCCTGAAGGATGGGTCAAATGTGTCATGAGTCTTGAGCCCCTTCATGCCCACAAGCAATCTAAACCCAGCCCATCTTAAATTCCATTGACATTTATCTACTGCCAACTCGCTTTGACTGTTAGTAGTCCAGATTCTTATAGACAGCTTTAGTGTACAATAAACCTATATATTCCTTTGAACTTCCTGACTTCCCCATATCCCTTGCTTGTCAGAAGATTGTAAAAGGTAATCACATCACCCTAAGACACTGTAACCATCATAAATATGAATCAGTTGCCAAGCATCTAAAATTTGATCATGTGGCCATAGGGATGCTGTAATGGTCGTTAAGTGTGAAAAATAAACATGTCACTTTTTTCAGTTCTGTTGTAACTTCGAACAATCACTAAACAAACTGTTATAAGTTGAGGACTACCTGTATATGAAAGAATGAGACTTTATTTTGGGCACTCAGCAACCAGACCACATTTGAAACTGTCTGCAGCATCCTGTGATCACATTTGCCCTTTTACCTAAATTTTCTTCCTTGCTCATAGTTTGACAAGATTGTGAAATGGAATGCAAAGGTAGGAGGGATGGTATCTAGGCAACCGAGACATTTTTGAGAGCCTGCAACAATACCAAGGTTACTAATGCAGATGCTTGATGGAGAAATGGACTTTTCCCATAACAAGAAGTATTACTATTGAACAATGTGAACACCCGCTGGGTGGGGGGCAAGGGAATCTTTTGCTTAATTAAGTAAGCTTTCGAGCAGGAAAACAAGAGCTGGTTTCACTTCTTATGTGCCAATATAAATTTTCAGTAAAGTATTATATTGATAAAATCATGTCCCAGGAGTTTCTTTTTCTGGAAATACCAACTGGACAGTTGACACACATGACCATAATTTATGTCATTTTTGCCAAAAAGTAGAATTTACTTGTAGTCACTAAACTTGGTGTTAAATACAGATGCTTCATCAAGCTCTAAAAAGGGGGAAGAGAGAAAACCCTCTTGATGTAATATTATTTAAAATGTTCTTTTAAAGGAAAGGTTTTGCATAACAGATAGATCTATGTGGAAAACAGACACAAACGTATACGAAACACCAGATCTCACATAAGGATTTTCCATTTATATTTTTTATCCTCAAGTTTAATTTATTCACAAGTCTCCAAGATATTTGAAGGAGCCAGTATTAAGCAGAAAGATGTTTTTTTTGTTTCTAAAAGATCAGTCTAGAGCTGGCAGTTGATTATGTTATATGTTTTTAGAGAATGGTTTAGTTTGGTTTTGGAAAAATTGAACAAATAATGATTCCCCTATTTTGTCTGGGGGGGAAAAGGAGGGGGAAAAGAATTCCTAGAAGGTGTTGGATGAAACAGAAATGCAGAATGTTTTTCCTATCACTTGATTTGTTACCAAATGAATTAACAGAGGTCATTCACATAGATTGTTAATTATGTAAGGTAAATGTAATGACTTCATTGTAATGCTGAATCAAGCAAGAGTCCTTTTTTTCATTCTGGCAGACCAAAAAAATTCCTTCATTCATTACCTGCCATTCCTCATCATATATTATGAGCTATACCCTGATTATGACCAAATAATCCAACTATAGTAGTAAAGAAGAATTATGTCTTTACACATAATTGCACAGGCACCAAAAAAAAGCCCTGTTGTTCAATTAAAAGTACACCAAAAGTTTGAATGCCACCGAAATAGCGGGAAGGCATTCTTCTCATCTTTTAAAGCAATTTAAAAGATATTGGCGCACCGAGTGGTGAGGTGATTTTTTTTTCTTGCTGATGAACAGCTGACTTGGCCACCAAAGCCAATTTTTTGGTGGCGTACTCCCCAGATTTGAACAGAAACAACCAGAAATGACCCCAAACAACCCTTAGATGACTGTGTACTTGCCCGGGAAGAGCAATCTTGATGATTGCAATTCTCGATAAGAGTGGTAGGAGAGCAGGTCTCCATCTTTTCCTGTCAGCTTTTGTTCTTGGTTTGGTTTTAGCATCACATTTGAAGTCTGTGTCGGATTTTTTTTTCTTTTCTGGCTTACATCTTTAATTGTTAATCAAGTGGTTGAAGGCTGATTTATCCTATAACCCCTTGCTGGAGTTTAAAGATGATTTTTTTTGTTTCTCTTTACTGTTTTATTTTGGAGTTATAAACACTTTCAATTTTGCCACCTAGGAAGTCCACACCCTTTCATACATATGTGCCTTCTACAAAGTAAACTATATTGCATATAATGGTGATTATTTATAAATAAATGCCCATTAAATCAGATTGCCACTGCACAGAACAAATGTTCATATTTGGAATGTGTATTAATGAAAATGGAAAATGGAAGTATGATTCACTGTTTAAATCAGAGGTCTTCAAACTTGGGCCTTTTATGACTTGTGGACTTCAACTCCCAGAATTCCTTAGCCAACATGCCTGGCTGAGGAATTATGGGAGTTGAAGCCCACAACTCATAAAAGGCCCAAGTTTGAAGACCCCTGATTTAAATCCTTGGCCACTAGAAGGGCTCTTCCCATGCTGGTTGGGGAATTTTCGGAGTTGAAGTCCACACACAGTTTAAAGTTGACGAGGTTGAGAAACTCTAAGGTATGGAACTAAGGTAATTTTTGTTTTCTAGATTTTTCATTTTTCTTCTGACTTTCAAATACTTTTATTTGCTATTGAATTGGCTTGGAGGTAATTATTTCTAATGTGTTTTGAATAGAGCAATATTATTGAAACTAGATTTTAAGATTTTCCAGCCTGGTAAGCTTGGTTGACAAAGTTTGTTCTGAAAAGCAACCAGAAGCATTAGTTGGGAGTGTAAAGCTATGAGAAGATAGCTTCCTGAACTCCTGGAAGAAAAATGAAATGTTGTGAATTTACAAAGAATTCCAGTTCCAGCTGGCAAGAAATCCATTTTTCAGGATACAAACCTCTAGGTTCACTTCTTAAAGACTAATGTTTTTCAAGTGATTTTATATGCATTGTGAAATACATTCTGTGCACGTATATCAATTTGCCTTATAGGCATTTCCCTTTGTGTCTACGTACTATCTAAGCCACCTGATTTTAATTTTTAAGCATTAGAGAAGCAGGCAGGCTGTGAAACCAACAAGCCAACTTCCAGAGTTCTCTTTATTTCAAGGAAAACCTCTGGGCCCCACACAGTCTTTCTCAACATTCCTGGGAACTAAACATGGTTGAGCTATGGTGCTGGAGAAGACTCCTGCGAGTCCCTTGGACTGCAAGGCGATCAAACCGGTCAGTCCTAGAGGAGATCAACCCTGACTGCTCTTTAGAAGGCCAGATCCTGAAGCTAAAACTCAAATACTTTGGCCATCTAATGAGAAGGAAGGACTCACTGGAGAAGAGCCTAATGCTGGGAAAGATTGAGGGCAAGAGAAGAAGGGGACGACGGAGGGTGAGGTGGCTGGATGGAGTCACTGAGGCAGTGGGCATGAGGTTAGGTGGGCTCCGGTGGATGGTGGAGGACAGGAAGGCCTGGAGGAACATTATCCATAGGGTCGCGATGGGTCGGACACGACTTCGCAGCTAACAACAACAACAACAACAAACATGGTTGATGGCCTAGCCCATGTTTTCTTGGGAAACAGGCCCATATACTCAGGGAGAGAGGAAAACAAGGGAAGCAGGGATGGCAGTCAACAGGTTTTAAGGGGATAACATTGTCCCTGATAAAAGGACATTATTTTAACAATGGGAGCTGTTCTGTCAACTGGCAAGATCTTCTCCTTCCGTAATAACCACAACTTGCTTTTAAATTTCTAGATGTCTTTACATCCCAAAACTATTTCCTCCTTATAGACCACACACTTAAAGTACATACAGGGATTTTTATTGTTGTTATTTGTTTGTTTGTTTCCTGTAATGTATTGGGATTTTACTTGAACTGTTTCACATGTCTGTTTGAATGCTGCTTAAGGTTGCTCAATTGGTATGTCTGTGTAATGGTCACTGGCTAGCCAGATTTGCTGTCTCCAAGAAGATCATTGGATGATTTGGGGTGGGAATGCGTTCCTTTAAACCTATTGGCCGCTGCCTAGTGGCCAACCATATAAGTAGCTGCACAGAAGCCTCTGTTTCAGTTCTGTTCCTGTTTGACTCAATAAAGCAATGTTTCTGTTTGCAACCATTCTTCTCACTGCTTCCAAAGAACTCACTACACAACACTGGTGACGAAGGTGGGATGCTGCTTCTTTGAATGAGCTGAAAGTCACTAGGGGGTGAGGCCAGCACAGCACCTGGCAGGGACCGCATTTCCCCCCCTCAGTCGACCTAGCAAGCCACGCTAGTGACCACCCGCCTGCGGTCCAGTCCCAGGCCTACAACAAAGAAGCAGCAAGAGGCAATGCAAGACCTAGCCGCGAAGACCTTCACCATGTTGAAGGTTGGAAAGCTCGAGGAATTTGACATCACTCACCCAAAGAGATGGCCATCTGACATTTCAAGAATAGAGAACTACCTCTGCGCTAACCAAGTCACCAAAGATGGACTGAAGGCCGCAATACTTCTCTGTGTCTGCAGGCCTGCAACATTCAACATCGTGGAGAACTTAGTCGCACCGGTGCAACTGGAGTCCATTACTTATGTGGACCTGAAGAAACGGCTCAGTGACCATTTCCAACCGAAGCTGTCAGTGATAGCATGGAGGCATGCCTTCAAACAGTGAATTCAACAACCCGGCAATATGGCCACAGAATTCAGCATGGCATTGACACAAGCTTTGCGCCTGTGCCAATTTTTGGACTTGGAAGAAAGACTTCGAGATCAACTCATCTGTGGACTAAGAAGCAGAGAGCTTCAACAAAAACCTTTTGCAAAAGAGACTCTCTAACTCCAGGAAGCCCTAAAAGATGTCATGGTGGACAAAGCTGCCACCGGAGCCATGAAGGCTTTGAGGCCCGCCAGAAGCACTCCTCATGAGGAAGCCATCCACCACAAGGATGCCAAGCATTCAACCCCAACCGTGAAGTCAACAAGATCCAATGGCACCACAAGGAACTGAAGCCCCCTTACAAGGCAGTTCCCTTCCTTCGGTGTTTGGGATGTGGCCGCCGCACCCAACGAGCGGACTTCAGGTTCCAGACAGCCATGTGTCGGGTCTGTGGGAAGACTGGCCACATCACATCAGTCAGTAGAGTTCACCAGAAGGACTGCCAATTGGACGATCCAATCAGGAGAGGTACCGGGGCCCCGGGGCAGCATAGAGTAGGGTTCTGCTCCAATCATCAGAGTGTTTGCTGCACTGGAGCTCGCCGCCCCTTTAAGCCAAACTATGGCTTCAAGTCGAGCTGCAAGGTGTTCCTTACAGGATGGAACTGGACACTGGTTCAGCTGATTCCATTATTTCCCTGGAGACCTTCCAGTTCGTGTGCAACCACAGCAAGAGATGGGCCAAGCTTAGGCCATCTGACATCATTCTCACTGACTTCCAGAATTCCCGAGTAACCATCAAGGGCGAGGCCACCTTGGCAGTCAAATTCAAGGGATTTTGGGGGGCCCTAGATGTAATTGTTGTAGATGGCCAGAGAACAAGCTTAATAGGGCTTGATTGGTTTGATGCACTGGGCATTCAAGTAACCAGGATCCACCGGACACAAGCTGCGAACTTGGCATCAGTATGCAAGGAATTTGCAGACGTTTTTGACACAAGCCTAGGAGAGTACAAGGGCCCTCCGATAGCCTTTAAGCTTGATCCTGCCATAACACCTATTAGGATCAAGCCCCGTAGAGTGCCATTTGCACTAAAACACAAAATTGATGCAGAGCTGGACAAGCTAGTCAGTCAGTGGGTACTACAGCCCATAGATCGGGGTGAATGGGAAAACCCCATTGTCACGCCACTTAAGGCCAACAAGAAGGTCAGGATTTCCACTGATTACAAGTGCACCATTAAGCAGGCACTACAGCAGCATGCGTACCTGGTGCCAGTTGTTAGCCACATCTTGGCATCACTGCAAGGGGGTACCATGTTTACTAAGTTAGATTTGGCACAGGCCTATCAGCAGTTACCTGTGGATGAGGCCACAGCAACTGCATAAACAATTGTGACACACAGGGGGGCTTTTAAAGTCAAACACCTTCAATTCGGGTTTAGCGTAGCCCCGGGAATCAAGGGCATTCTGGAGGTTTGCCCCTATTTTGCTCCTATTGTGCTCATCGCCAGTGAATCCACTGAGGTGCTTGCAAGGAGGCTCAAAGCCATCCTTCAACAGTTACACACAGCAGGACTCAAATTGAAAAGGGACAAGTGTAAAATTGAGGTTCCTTCCACTGAGTTCCTGGGGTTCTGTATTGATGCCGAAGGCATCCATCCTGCAGAATCCAAGCTGAAGGCAATTCAGCTGGCACCAAGCCCCAGGTCAAAAGAAGAGCTTCAGGCATTCCTGGGTCTCCTAAATTTTTACTATGTGTTCCTTCCTAACAAAGCCGCAGTGGCAGAGATGTTACACTGGCTCTTAGACAAAAACACCCCATAGAAGTGGACCAAGGTTCACAAAAATAGTTTTAAGGCAGTAAAATCACTCATGTCCTCCAATTCAGTGCTTATGCATTTTAATGAAACATTGCGTGTATGCATTGCGTGTGATGCATCCCCTTATAGGGTGGGGGCTGTTCTAAGCCATTTGTCAAGTGATGGGACTCAAGTCCCCATTGCCTATTATTCAAGGACATTGTCCTCAGCTGAGCACAATTACACTCAAATTGACAAAGAGGCCTTGGCCATTGTGGCCGGGGTGAAGAAATTCCATGATTACTTGTATGGCAGGAAATTCACGGTCTTCACTGACCACAAGCCCTTGTTGGGGTTATTTACTACAGATAGGCAGACGCCTCAAATACTGTTCCCTAGAATGTTAAGATGGTCCATTTTTATGTCAGCCTACAACTACAAGCTGGTTTACACACCCGGCAGAGACATGGGCCATGCAGATAGCCTTAGCAGGTTACCATTGCCACAGGTAGAGCCAGATCTGGCTCCAGCAGCTCACATCTTGTCAATTCAGGATTTGCCTGAGTTTCCCCTCCATGCTGGGGATGTGGCTGCAGAAATTGCTGCAGACAAAGTTTTAAATAGAGTTTTGTCATGGATTCACACCGGGTGGCTTGAAAATAGCCCTGGACCAGAGTTCCAGAGCTATTTCACATGTAGACATGAGGTTTCAGCTCACAAAGGCTGCATCTTAGGGGGAGCAGGATTATTGTCCCCAGTTCATTAAGGCACCGTGTATTTCAGTCTCTACATGAGGGCTATCTGGGCATAGTCCAGATGAAGGCATTGGCATGGATCTACCTATGGTGGCCAGGGTTAGATAAGGCTATCGAAGCCCAAGTACATGGGTGTTACATTTGTCAACAATCCAGACCAGAGATGCCACAGTCCCCAGTCCACCGGTGGGAGGACACTCATACACCGTGGTCAAGGATTCACATTTACTTCGCTGGGCCCTTTCAGGGACAGCTGTTTTTGATAGTGGTCAACAGCCACTCTAATTGGTTGGAGGTAATTCCTATATATACTATAACTACTGCTAGGACCATCCAGGTGCTTAGGAAGCTTTTTGCCACACATGGGCTGCCGGACGTCATAGTCTCGGACAATGGGGCCCAGTACATAGCGGCAGAATTTCAGGTCTTCTTGAGGACTAACCTCCTAAGGCATGCAACATCGGCTCCCTTTCACCCCTCAACTAATGGGCAGGAAAAACACATGGTGCACATGAGAAAAGAGTCACTCAAGTGTATTGTGACCAGGGATTGGCACCATAGGCTGGCTGATTTTTTTGCTTTGCCAACACACTATGCCTTGCGCAGCAATGGGCAAGAGCCCAACAGAGCTTCACTAGGGGAGAAGGCTAATCATGAAACTGGACTGGTTACATCCTGACTGGGTTGCAGTAGACACCACATGCCCAAAGGCTCCGAGGGGGTTGCAAGTGGGTGATGGGGTGTGGGCCCGGAACTATGGGCATGGGAACTTGTGGGTGCCAGGTAAAATTGTCAAAATTTCAGGGCCTCTTTCTTATGAGGTGGCTATGGATGGGGGGGAGTTGTTCGCTGCCATATTGATCAGAACAGCCAGTAAATGAGGACCTCATGGCAGGTCTGCATTTAGGGCTGGAAACTGGCAGCCAAACAGTGCAGTTCACATGCTCTGAGGACTCAAGCAGTCAGTACAACAGGAAGGTGGTTGTAGATGGACTAAGTCTGGGAGTGTAACATGGGTCTCCAGACAGGGAAATTAAGATCCAACATATCAGGAAGTCATCAGTGAGGGGCCGACTGAACTACATACAAACAGTTTATTCCATCTATCAAGTACAGGAAATCAGCAGTTCAAGCAATTCAAATGAATATAGGTTTATGGCAAGCGTATGCTCTCTGCAAGAATCTGGCTCCTAATGAACAAAGCAAATTGGCAGTAAATAAGAGTTAATGGAATTCAAGGTGGGCTGGAATAAGATCTCTTGTGGGTGTGAAGAGACTCAAGACTGATGATGCATTTGACCCCTCCCTCAGGCTCAGCCTGGTCATCTTCCTACACCATCTCTGTAACAGTAAACTAATAAAGATGGATCTTAGTTTTACATCCGTATTGGTTATTAGTAGGTACGATCATAAATAGGTGGCTCTAGTGTATTAGAGAGTCTAGCTGAACTTTCAGAAGGTAGAGCCAAAATGAAGCAAAAGCAGGACCAGTTATTTGCCAGGAAGAGCTACTGGAAAATAGCAAAATAACTAGAAAATAGGGATAGTTGGTTTATATGAAATCTACTTCGATGCGACCATTTAATGATGAACAGAGTGTTTTAATGTTGCATCAACATATAGCTAGGAATGTTGAGATTGATAGTTTCTTCAAAAATTAAAAGTATTTTAAGAGCTATTTGGTTAACAAAATAGATCATGTTACACAGCCAGCCTCAAGGACTTGGCTTCTCGTCCCTAACTGTGGCTGTTAAATTATATGTTGTATGCAGCAGTTTTGATGGACATAGTTATAGAAGCCAATCTGTTATAGTGGACAAAAACAGACCTCTCAAAACCCACACTTATTAAATTCAAGACATTCCTATAAGAGACAGAAAATATGACCACATAAGAACATTTCTTGGCTTTATTACAGTGGTGTGTGAGCAATCTTTCTGAAGGAGAAGCTGAGCAGGAAATATCATTTTGAAATAAATGCTATCCATCATTACCAAGCCTGAAATTGAGCAGAAACAGACAGTTAAGCCCAGTTAGCCTGACTTACACACAAATACATACCAAATTTATTTGGGATTTCTTGCAAGAATGTTCAATGTTTCTCCCTTTGCAAAAAAGAAAAAAATACAGAATGAGAAAGTGGAAGTATTTAAAGAAAATATGCCAAGCTAAGAATTAACCTTATCCCAATGAAAGAGTCCATACTTTACAATCCAAAGGGCCTAAATTCAATCTTTGCTGTCTCCTGCAGGTAGAGTTAATGAGCAAGACTTGTGCCAAGCAGCCACCACTAGTTAGAGTAGACAATATTGAACTAATTTAATCAAATATAAAACATCTTCATTTCTGCATGAGAAATAAGTTTGGTCATCCATGCCTTGCTAAATCCAGCTTCCAGTGTCTATCACTATTATCCCTACTGTCACAATTCAGCTTTTTGTTTATCAAATTTATTTGCTGCCCATTTCATGACTCAAAGTGACTCTGAGTGCCTTACAACAATAATAGAAACAGTACAGTATACCACCCATAGCATAATTAGATAACTTCCTTATCATAACTGCTGTAAGTAGGAACCTTATCATAACTAAAACTAGATCCAATATTAATGCAAGATTGGTTTAGGCGAGGGGATAATTTATTTATTTGTTCCAGGTTTTCAAGGGGTGGAATTCTTGACATTTTGGTGCCATAGGAAGCATCAGCTCTTGAATGATGTAGTGAGGACTGCACTCCAAAGTTAAAGGTAAAGGTAAAGTTTCCCCCGCACATGCGTGCTAGTCGTTTCCAACACTAGGGGCCTGTGCTCATCACTGTTTCAAAGCCAAAGAGCCAGCGCTTGTCTGAGGACGTCTCTGTGGTCATGTGGCCGGCATGACTAGATGCCAAAGGCACACAGAACGCTGTTACCTTCCCACCGTAGTGGTCCCTATTTTTCTACTTGCATTTTTACGTGCTTTCGAACTGCTAGGTTGGCAGAAGCTGGGACGAGTAACAGGCGCTCACTCTGTTACACGGAACTCGGGATTCGACCCGCCAAACTGCCGACCATCTGATCGACAAGCTCAGCATCCTAACCCACTGAGCCACCATGTCCCTTTTACTCCAGTTACACAAAGCCAAAAAAGAAAAAGAAATGAATGGTTGATTCATTTCATTTATACTGAAATGAAATACAATTAAGATTACTTTGCACATACTTAATTAATCATTTCTCTGTTCTTGCACACTGAAAATTACATTTCCATGTCAACTTTTGGAAGAGCTGTGAAGGCAAAGGTTGAAGCCTCCATGCCTTCTTTGATGTGAAAGTTACCCTGAAAGTGTAGACAAGATTCGCACTTTTAATTTCTTAGTTTTCATTCCTTTAATCTAAGTGACGGATGTTTTCCTCTTTGGACAAAAAGAGTCAACAGTTGTCCTCCTATCATATCTATTTCAGATTTTAAGAGTTGGCTAGCAAACTAGGTTGGAAAAGTTGGCAAGGGAAAGCAGTATTTTAAGACAATTTGTTGTACTTATTTTTTCCTTACTGTATCGCATAATAAACACAGCATCCCTGTTTTTGTTTTCAAGTAAATGAATTCTTTCTTTGGGTAATAGGTTATCCTGGTGGGGGGAAAATACATATTTAAAAATGGCAACCTGAAATTTTCAAGATCTGTCAAATCTAAACTATTCTAAATGGTGAACCATTAAGCTATTTGCAAGCTCTAGACCAGCCTTTTTTAGTTCCTCCTAAAGAGTTCCTCCTAAAGAGGAAGATATATAAATTGGTTCCTCCTAAAGAGGAAGATATATAAATTGCTTCCTATTCGAATAGAACCAAACCAGAAACACAACCAGAAGTATTAGCTCTATCTTTATTGTAAAGTTACACTTTACAGAATATTTCAAGACTGAAATTATTTCTCACTTCTTTTTACTTTGCTTTGCTTTGCTTTGCTTTGCTTTGCTTTGCTTTGCTTTGCTTTGCTTTGCTTTGCTTTGCTTTGCTTTGCTTTGCTTTGCTTTGCTTTGCTTTGCTTTGCTTTGCTTTGCTTTGCTGTACTTTACTAGGAACCATCTCTTCTGAAACAATTCTGATGTAACAGAAAAACAGGGTTGGATGGTCTTCTAGACCAGGGGTTCCCAACCTATGGGCCACAGCCTGGGACTGGGCCATGGGCTCTTGGCCAGAAGGCCAAGGAAATGGCTAGCCGGTATGCACACACATGGTGCCCATTCCCCCCCCCCAACTCATGCTAGCGACCGCGGGCCTGTTTGCGCATATGCATGGGTGCGAATGGGGCCACTAGCACTGAGCAGGCTGTGTGGCCCATTTGCACATGCATGAATGGGGCCACTAGCTGCCATGGGGGTGCATGGTCATTCGCCAGAGGACTGCTAATGCCACACCAGTGCACGTGGCCCTGTTTGCGTGCATATGCGCACACCAATTTAGAAGCTGCTCTCCTTCCTTCCAGACCATGAGCCCGGAAAAGTTGGAGACCTCCAATATCCTCTTTAAAACTTCCAGTGATGGAGCATTCACAACTTCTGGAAGCAGCTTGTTCCACTGATTAATTATTCTAACTGTCAGGAAATTTCTCCTTAGTTTTAGATTGTCCTCCCTTCTTTTATGGACTGAGGCACTTTTTATGTATTGTGGTCCAGTCTTCAGTCTTCTGTCCTCCAAGGTCATTCCCACGTAGCAAAGTGCTTCACTGAATTAGGCTGTGGAACAAATGGAACAAAGGTATACAAATTCAAAATTAAAATGTTGAAATGGCTGTGAACATATCTTACCTGCTTTTATCCACTGTATGGTTATGTTTATCTTTGTGAACATTCCCTTTTGGTTTGCTTCATACTTAAGATGGAACTAGAATTCACATTTTCCAAATTTTTAGACTGATGCCTTACTTTTACATCTATGTGCGTTAGGACGCTGAGCTTGTCGATCTGAGGGTCGGCAGTTTGGCGGGTCGAATCCCAAGTGCCGCGTAACAGAGTGAGCGCCTGTTACTCGTCCCAGCTTCTGCCAACCTAGCAGTTCAAAAGCACATAAAAATGCAAGTAGAAAAATAGGGACCACTACGGTGGGAAGGTAACAGCGTTCCGTGCGCCTTTGGCATCTAGTCATGCTGGCCACATGACCACGGAGACGTCCTTGGACAAGCGCTGGCTCTTCGGCTTTGAAACGGAGATGAGCACCGGCCCCTAGAGTCAGAAACGACTAGCACACATGTGCGGGGGAACCTTTACCTTTACCTTTTACATTTGGCTCTCTATGTACATTTTTATTTTTTTTTATTTTTTTATTTATTTTAATTCCATTTATATCCCGCCCTTCTCCGAAGACTCAGGGCAGCTTACAAGCTTAGCAGTAGCCTTCATTCTATGTATATGCCTGCTTGTTAGGGCTTTCACACACACCCCAAGCGGCATTATTACAAAGTCAGCTTAATTGCCCCCAACAATCTGGGTCCTCGTTTTACCTACCTCGGAAGGATGGAAGGCTGAGTCAACCTTGAGCCTGGTGGGATGCGAACCTGCACTAATTGCAGGCAGCTGGTGTTACTTAAGGAGGCATTAGCCCACTGTTCCACCAAGGCACATTATATGTAATAGATATAAATTGGGTATTCTTTTAATGTTTCATGGGTGTTATAATGGCATTGTCACGACTGGGATTTGGGAAGTCTATGTTTACAAGATAGAGAAAATGGATATCACATAGGAATTTTTGTTTTTATTTCCATTTTGTTTCCTAATCCTCTTGCTTGCTGAGAAGGAGAGAGTCATTTTAAATTCAAGGTCATCATCCTTGCAAATAAATATGTGATGGCTTCAAAGTCATGAGCATTTTGGTAATTCTCAAGAACACATAAACCTGCAACACTAATCCAACCTTTGGCTCAATATTGTTTATTCCATCCTTGTCCCACTCTGATGTCGTCCAGATGTGCTGGCCTTCAACTTCTGCACTTTCCAACCACCAGGAATATACAGCTGGAAGGAGCTTTTTTGTCCATTCCTGATGTGCCAACACATCAACAAATTCACTTCATTACTTTCAAGAGAAAGTATCCTGAACTGGAGCAAGAATTGAACTGGGTTTATTTATTTATTTTAATTATCACAACATTACTAGACTCAATAAATTTTGGATGCATGGTTCATTTGTGAAGGACCCTGAAGATGCTTGTGTTGTGCTTATAAAAGGACCATGATTGTTTCTAAACATATGACCTATGGGAGAGTTGTGCCAAAATTCCTGTGGGAACCAGGAACACTGCAAATAACCCTACATAATATTTTCTGCACTATTTTCAACTTGCGCTTCAGACCTGTAGTCAACCCACATGCTTTTGTTCCATTATTTATGGCATTCACAATTTATGGGATAAGGCACAAGTTCTGCACAAAGAAAGAGAAGAAGGGGGAAAGGTAGTAGGGAAGAACTGGCAAAGGGTAAAGACAAGAGGAGCCAGTTTCAGACTCTGCCTGAAAGGCTGCATTATCCAGCTGTGGAACAGGAGCTGGAAAAATAATGAGCATTATCCCTACTGAGTCCAGACATTGCACTGACAAGAGCATTCATAAGGGAGACCGGCTACTAAGCAGTAAGGCAACTATGAGAAAACCACTATTTGTTTTGATGCAATATATGCTGGCAGTCTTATCCTAATTAACAAAACTTACTTAAAGCCAGGCTATGTCAGAACTCAGCAGTAGAGCCAGTTGATAAACTTGCCAAGCTCTCACATTTTAAACATTATTTTATGTAAGAGGATTCAAAGAACAGAGCAGAATTGGCCATGTCAGAGGTTTGCAGGTATTGGATAAGGAATGTGATACTTCACCATTTCAGTTATAGGTTTAGGGAAGGACACATGTAGACATACCACCCACGCCGCAAACACAAATTGATTCTGTATTATGCCAGATCACAACTTCACCTTTTATCCAATATTTTTGAAGACCCTTCAGAATCCACATATTTGCAAATACAACATGCAATATTTGGCTCAAACAAAGAGATTTTGTTGAGTCACCCAACTGCATTTCAAATGAGGAGGTGTTTTGGATGAAAAACAGTGTTCCTGGGATTTCAATTCCAACTGAAATATGGTATTCATTTATCTGGGAGTGAGTTCTAATAATTTAATTAGATCTTTTAACAGTGGCATATATATGGCATCAAAACAGAAATTCTAACATTCTTCAGGTATATTATAAAAATGCTTTTCATGTACTCTTTCAGATATCAATTTATTAATTAACATTTTAGTCAAAGAATAATTAAATAATACATTTAAAATAATTCTAAAACTTAAGGTATTTTTCAATTTATCAGATAAATGCTATTATTAATAGCAGAAGGATTAGATTATTCTAAGTTTTCATTTTCCATTGAAGTAACAGTCCATAGTTAAAGCTGGCTGCTCTTAAAATACAGATTAACAAAAATGAGAGTTGATGTTTCTACTTAATTTAATAGGTTATGATAGGCTAGGATACAGAATTTATCTATATATACCTTGATAGTATGAATTTACCTCTAAATCACTACTTTGCCTGCAACGTACTGTACATTTCTTACAAAAGCTGTAATGGTTTTGTCATAGAATAAACTGATCTAGATTTTATTTTTCAAACCAAAAATAACAGCTCACCAGCTGCGTCCTGCAAATTGAAAAATCTGTGTTCAGCTTTTAGGCAGTAGCTCCACAGCAGCCAGAGCCATCAATAACAATAAATTAAGAGGGTGTTGTTGATTTTTTTTTTAAAAAAAAATCTTTTTAAACGAAATGAGTAAGACTATGTTTCCAAGGCTGAGCACACCAACACATTGATACATGCTTCTTGCTCGTGTAATCACTCTGTGTGAGGTCTGGAAAGACAAAGAAATGAACAAATCTTTTGAACATTCCCTAATCTGAACAGCACTCATGGAAATCCAGTGTAGGAACTGAAAAAGCTGTAAATACTCAGAAACAATCCATTAAAAGAGCATGCAGTTGTACGCTTCTGCTGTTTTAAATAAATCTGCTATTTGACTGGATCTTGGCCAAAATAGCCCGTTTTTCTTTCTAATTTTAATCTCTATGTCCATTTTGTAACTGTATTTAAAATACAGTTTAAATTTTGTCTCTTAATAGAAGAAGCAGACTCAAAATACAGTACTCTGAAATCTTTTATTATTGCACCGAAATATTCAAGAAACTTTGGGTAGGGTAAGAATGGTGTCAAGTATGAAGGTCTTATAATCAAAACTCTGATATAGTGGTGGGAATTATATAGACCTACTTACTGTATAGCTTACTTTGTAGATTAATTCATCCAGGCCGTAATTCTAAGCCTGTCAGAAATGTCGGTCCCAGGCTGCAGTTAACTTAATAATAAACACTGCATTTATGGAATCTGTTACATTGGTTACATTTGTTTGTAAACTGTGAAAATAAGGTATTCTAGACACCAGAGGTTGCTCAGTTTTTGTGAGTTGCTTACAGTGTTTTGGCTTCCTCTCCAGTGCCCTTCTTGTTCTTTTTTGACAGCTAAATGAAGAGTCTGGTACACTTTGTCTACTGGGAAAAGCCACCAGCTTCTGTGGAGCAGTTAGAAATTTAAGAATCTAAAATATAGCAAGCTTGATGGTAAAAGAAGATGCTAACTTCCCAGTATTTTGAACAAAAACGAGAACTGTTTAATGCATTCATTTGTTTGGCTATTCATTTTACCATTTTAACCATTGGTGAGAATTTGATGGGAAAGGACCTGGTTGCCTCTCAATAATCAAATGAGAGAAAAATGGGGGGGGAACCATTGTTAATTTAATGGGATAAATTTGTATTTGCTTAATTATTACTTAAGCATGTTTAGCCTAGAAGGCTAACGAGGGATGTGATAGCAGTTTTCCAACATAGGGATGTCACAGGGCAGAGGCTGTGGAGTTATTCCCCATAGCCCATTGACAATAAGACAAGAATCAGTGGGCAGAAGCTTTACAGAGGGAGAGCCAAACTTAAAATAAGGAGGAATTTCCTGACAATACGAAGAGCTATTAAGCATCGGTGCAGCCTGCCTCCTGATATCTGAGTGAAGAATTATGTGCACATCATGGGAGGTTTTCAAGAAGTAGTTAAGACACCAGGCTACAAACCGATCACCAGGTGGCTGTGAGTTCTAGTCCTGCCTTAGGCTTGGAAGTCACCTGGATGACTTTGGACCAATTACTAAGGGCATTTTCAAGAGAAAATTTACCTAAAATCCCATCTATGCACATAATTTTTCACTTCTTCCTGCATTGAGTTTCTGCCAAAGCAGAAGTTCAGCTCTGTTGGAAATATATTCATTTACAAATCCAAAACTGGATAATTCTGTTTAAAAACTGTAGCTAATTTTAGTCACAACAAAGCCTCCCAATATTGTCAAGTCTTTCTAATTTCTGTACAACATAATGTAATCCTGGCCAGGTTACTCTCTTTATTAATTCTCTTTCCTTGGCAATCCTTCTATCAAATGTATATAGAATAATATAGTATTAGCTTATCCACTCTTTTTCTTTTTGTAATTTGTTCCATGGATTCATTTTTCCAAACCAAGGTGATGAATAGAATAGAATAATAGAATAGAATAGAATAGAATAGAATAGAATAGAATAGAATAGAATAGAATAGAATAGAATAGAATAGAATAGAATAGAATAGAATAGAATAGAATAGAGCTGGAAGGGACCTTGGAGGTCCTCTAGTCCAGTTGCCCGCTTAAGCAGGAAAACCAATACTATCTCAGACAAGTGACTGTCTACTCTTTTCTTAAAAACCTCCAGTGATGAAGCGCCCACGATTTCTGGAGGCAAGCTGTTCCACTGATTAATTGTCCTCACTGTTAGGAAGTTTTTCCTTAATTCCAGGTTGCTGCTCTCTTTGATCAGTTTCCAACCATTGTTTTTGGTCCTGCCCTCTGGTGCTTTGGTGAATAACGTGACCCCCTCTTCTTTGTGGCAGCCCCTCAAATACTGGAACATGTCTCCCGTATTTCTTCTTTTCTTTAGACTAGCTAAACCCAAGTCCTGCAGCTGTTCTTCATATGTTTTAGTCTCCAGGCCTTTGATCATTTTAGTTGCTCTTCTCTGAACTTTTTTCAAAGTCTCAACAACTTTTTTGTAGTATGGTGACCAAAATTAATCTTACTAGGGTTTTATAAAGCAGTACTAATACTTCGCGTGATCTTGATCTATGTCTCTGTTTATACAACCCAGGATTATATTAGCTTTTTTGGCGGCGGCTGCATACTACTGGCTCATAGTTGAGTGATTGTCCACTAGGACTCCAAGGTCCCTCTCACAGTTACTGTTTTTGAGCCAGGTCTCACCTAATCTGCATTTATACATTTAAATGTAAACCTTTGCTTTTCTCCACATTAAAGTTCATTTTGTTGCATAGGGCCCATTGTTCAAGTTTGTCAAGATCTTTTTGAATCCTGAGCTTGTCTTCTGGGGTGTTGGCTATTCCTACCAGTTTAGTGTCATCTGCAAATTTGATGAGTTCCCCTTCTATTCCCTCATCTAGTCAACAAGAGCAGAACTTTGGCCAGAAAAGATCTAAAACTGTGTTTCTACAATCTTCCTTCCTTTCCTCCTTGTTACCTGCCAGAATGACAACTTGTACTCACCCTGATGATGGTAGCAATTACTTTAAAATGTTCAGGCTGATAAAACAAATTTCACCACCCTTGATTGTGATTTATGTAGCAAAGTCCATGCATTACTTGCTTAGTTTGCAAACTTAGCACCTTCATCCATAAACAGAAAAGCCCTAAAGCTGGAAATGAAGGTAACAATGCAGTTCCCCCAAATTTGGGACTTGTTCTGAGAGTTACCACCACCAGGATACTACTAATTTTAAACACATCACGATTTTCAGATATTGTGGGGCAGATGGATCTGACAGGCTCCAAAAAAGCCAAAAAACAACAACAACAAAACAGTAAAGATATATTCTGAGAACTTTTATGGAGGAGCCATCTTAATTCTCTTCCTCCTACTCAGTCTATCTAACCCTTGCTGTCTTTTGCTCATTTTGGAATGCATTTTCTTCCTCCTGGGAATCCAAACCACATTCCACCACAGGATCTCAGTTAGATGCCCTTGGAAGAATATCTTCTCTCCATTTCATCACTATTCTACTCAACAATATCTTGACTTATCCCTCTGGACACAATTCCTGTCACCACCACCAGAAAGAAAGAAGAAAATCTAAGGATTTTGCTTCTTCACTGGAATAAAGATTAAGCAACCATAGTTAAAAAAGAGTTAGGATCAAGACCATTAATCTCAGCCAAATCCAGTGATGCTGATCATCAACGTCTATCATATTACCTTTAATCTATCTTTATTGTCTTCCAAGTAATAGAGCTAAACACACAGGTGAGGTTCAGACTGATGTAAATGGTCATAGCCAATAAACATGGGGAAAATGTTTTCACTTGATCGAAAACCCCTCAGCATATAGAGCTGGACCCAGCAAATGTTGATTGTGACTGGATGACAATAAATACAGCCTGGAAAATAAATTGTATAGCAACTCCTTTTCAGCAGTCAAGCAGAAAATAGTAGGCTGGTATAGAATAGAAATAGTAAGTGGCAAGAATCTGTGGGTTTGGAACCGTAGAGGAGTGGGCAAGGCACTCCTTTCCAAACCCCAACTTCAGCTATATAATTATGTTTAGATTTGGCTTTTTACAGTCTGTAGTATTTTGCTTGGCTTCAAGACAGTTTGGGAGTTTGGACTTTCTTGGGCTGCCTCTTAACTAATGGTGTCGAGAGCTGCCAAAACTATTACATAGACCATGCTAAGCAGTAAGAGCCCTGGGGATTGCAAAGATCTTTGAAAAAAACTACTGGAGGGTGATGTGATTTCAGTTTCAATAAAATTCTGTTTAGGGAAATAAGTGAAAATCAACTCATTAAACCAAGCAGAGTGAAAAGAAAAAAACAAAGCAGCAGGCTTCCGACCGATTGTCTCACCCTGCACAACACGGTAAGATATACAAAGCAGGGAAGTAAAAAAAAAAAAGATAAGTTTTGTTTTGTTTTTTCCTGTCAGAGACATTTATGGATATATAGAGATACTTATAAGATACATCAAGCCATGGTGGCACAATGGTTAGAATGCAGTACTGCATGCTAACTCATTGCTCACTGCCAAGAGTTCAATTCTGACCAGCTCAAGGTTGACTCAGCCTTCTATCCTTCCAAGATAAGTAAAATGAGGACCCAGATTGTTGGGGGCAATATGCTGACCATGTAAACTGTTTAGAGATGGCTATAAAGCACTATGAAACTATTGCTTAATGTTAAGAAAGCAGAAGATTATGCTTCTGCTAACAGGGATGCTGAAATCATCCAAAGCAAAACCACCCTATACTGTATGTAGGTTAGAGAATTTTCCAGAAAGAATTCCATAGAATTAATGGCAGAGTTAGAGAATTCCAGAAAGTTATTGGCAGCAGGCAGCAGGCCAGGAAGGTGAAACATGGTTATATGTCTGGATGTATATGCCAATTCCTTTCATTTAATGTTTTTCTCTCTAATTTTTTCATTCGGTCCACATATTTTTATTTATTATCAAAGTTAAAAGTAGTAATTGACTTACAACCACAGAAAATCCATTGCTAAGCAAGATATTTTTAAAGTAAATCATGGCCTCTTCAATATTCATCAATTATTTGGATGTGGGAAGTTATCAGATTTGAAAATGACACCAAGCTGGCAGGAATAGCCAACACTCCAGAAGATAGGCTTAAGATATAGAAGGATCTTGACAGACTTGAACATTGAGAGATAGTTAACAAAATGAAATTCAATGGTGAAAAAAGTAAGGTTCTATATTTAGACAAGAAAAACTAAATGCGCTGGTATAATATATGTAGTACCTTGCTCAATAGCAATAACTGTGAGAGGGATCTCGGAGTCCTAGTGGAAAATCACTCAAATATGAGCCAGCAATGTGCGGCAGCTGCCAAAAAAGCCAACACAGTTCTAGGCTGCATTAACAGAGGGATAGAATCAAGATCACGTGAAGTGTTAATACCACTTTACAATGCCTTGGTAAGGTCACACTTGGAATACTGCATCCAGTTTTGATCACCACGATATAAAAAAGATGTTGAGACTATGGAGAAAATGCAGAGAAGTGTAACAAAGATGATTAGGGGACTGGAGGATAAAACATATAAAGAATAGTTGCTGGAACTGAGTATGTCTAATTTAATGAAAAGAAGGACTTGAGGTGATGTAATAGCAGTGTTTCAACATCTCAGAGGTTGCCACAAAGAAGATAGAGTCAGGCTATTCTCCAAAGCACCTGAAGGCAAGACAAAAAGCAATGGATGGAAGCTAGTTTAGGAGAAAAGCAACCTAGAACTAAGGAGAAAGTTTCTGACAGTTAGAACAACCAGTGGAATCAGTGGAAGAACTTGCCTCCTTGCTCCTTGCTCCAACACTGGAGGTTTTTAAGAAGAGATTGGATAACCATTTGCCTGAAATGGCATAGAGTTTCCTGCCTGAGCAGTGGGCTGGACGAGAAGAACTCCAAGCTCCCTTCCAACTCTGTTATTCTGTTCTGTTCAATGTTATGACCCTTAGGTTACAGTTGTTAAGCAAACATGCAATTTTTAAGTGAATCATGTGGTTGTTAAGCAAATTGGGCTTTCCCCCATTGACTTTGCTTGTCAAATGTAAAAATTGGAAGAGACGGGACACTTCAACCATTGTAAATACATGCCAGTTGCCAGGTCATTAATTTTATGCCAGAGCTGGTCATTAATCAGGCTTTTTAGTGTCATTATAACTTTGAACAGTCAATAAATAAATGTTTGTACAACCTGTATATGGCTTCTCCTGGAAAGAGATTTTGCAAAAGTTATCAGTTGAGTCATCAAGTTATTTATAAAGCTTTTCTTATAAGTCACAATCTTACCTATTTATTGCCAGCTACTGCCCAGATTGTCATGTTCCAGTCAACAAGTGGTTAAGAAAGCAGAAGATTATGCTTCTGCTAACAGGGATGCTGAAATCATCCAAAGCAAAACCACCCTATACTGTATGTAGGTTAGAGAATTTTCCAGAAAGAATTCCATAGAATTAATGGCAGAGTTAGAGAATTCCAGAAAGTTATTGGCAGCAGGAAGCAGGTCAGGAAGGTGAAACATGGTTATATGTCTGGATGTATATGCCAATTCCTTTCATTTAAAATGTTCACTGCCAAAATCCTATCATTTAGCTTAGAATTTTATTTTCAACTCCCAATTGCCTCTGTTACTAAACTCCTCTTGTTTTCTATTTTATTTTATTTAATTTTTGCTAATTATTCTATGCCAAGGTAACAGGGTCACTTCCTGACCTTATTCCTGCTTACTGGAGTTTAGTTATTGAAGTGAGATATTGAAATCAACTATAATTTGCCTAGCTCTGTTCCCAAATACTGATTTCTCATATGAACCTCTTCCCTTATCTTTTTTTTTTAAAGTTTTATTAATATTTGTTACGAGATAAAATACAACCGGAAATGATAGAGGAAAAATAAAAGTGCAAAGGAAAAGGAGAAGGGAGTGCAGAGAAGAAGAAGAAGAAGGAGAAGAAGAAGAAGAAGAAGAAGAAGAAGAAGAAGAAGAAGAAGAAGAAGAAGAAGAAGAAGAACAACAACAACAACAACAACAACAACAAGAAGAAGAAGAAGAAGAACAAGAACAAGAAGAACAAGAACAAGAACAAGAACAAGAGTCAAGAGAAGTATCAGTATGAATTCCTTATATTCCATAGGTGATACAAGTCTACCTTTCCTTGAATTCAGTTGTTTCTTATCTAGTGCCAATTTAGTGCTGATATTAACTGACTTGTGTATAAGCTGTCAACTCTACAACAAACCTGACTGAAATGGGTGGGGGGAAGTGGAGATTTTCTGCTAGTCTAAACAATTTTCTGTGCCATGGGAACCAAGGTCATTTCTACCAGTAGGATTGGGGGGTTGGGTGTACTGTTAAAAAGCCCGCCAAACTATTCTATTGGGAAATGTAGTTGATTGCATAGTATTGGGGTGGGAAGTTTAACTTTGTAATAGAGTTTGGGGGAAAATTCAGACTTGCTTTCACTTTTGTTCATGCCAGTACTTTGTAACTGATAAACATGTTCTTTGAGGAAGTCTCTAGCCTCAGAGTTTTCTATTTATCTGGCCTCATCTACTGGAACCATGACATAGGCTTAACATAAACGTAATGTATGGTCCTTATTCTTTGCACCTCACAAAACATTACAGTCTCAACCTTTTGCTTTCCATTTCTAAGTATTTCAAGCCATTTCTATACCAACAAAGTCATGTGGTCATCAAAACCTAAAATCAAAATTTCATTTTTTTGCAATTCAAGCACAAAGTTCAGAAGCGGATTCCAGGTGGAAACAAAACTAGATAAATTCTTCTCTTTTTCCTGTTTTCTAATATATTTAGTCTACCTTGTAGCTTAACAGTCCTATGGTTCTCTGAGTATCCTCTGTAGAGTTTTTATTATAGTCTGTATCAAATCATATTACACCCTTGAACAGTTTTCCTGACTTGTTGCTGTACTGGTATTTGAATAAAACCTCAGCCAAATTCAAAACAGTTTTTAAATTGAGTGGGCTTCTTTCCAAGATATTACACAACTCTTCTTTCATAATAATGCTATAAATTTCTCCAAGCCCAGTGTGGCAAAAGACCTTTGACTTCCATGTTTAGGAAGATTAGGTAATACTCTACAATGTTCTCCAAAACTGGCAGAAGGAAAAACAGATGCCTTATAAAGTTGAAGTTGAAAGTCTCTCCTGACTTACTAATGCAATTAAAAAGATATCTCTTCCCCCCCATGAAGCCCTGTTTTTGATCAGTTTCTGCAGAAATTGTATAGATTTTTCTGAGATTAAATGTAACACACTAAGCCAAGAATAATGCTGAGTTTATTTTTAGAAATATGAATGGGGTGAACTTCATTTTAATGAATGTGAGCAATTTCTTTATTTTTGCCATTGTTTTATTCTTGTGCTTTCTTTTGAAAACTATATATCACATAACAAAGGAAGCGGAAGCAATTTAATTTACCAATCAACACAATTTTTAATGTAATGAGTCTTAACTGGTAGATAGACATGCAGAGGAATCCCGCCTCTAGTAGCTAATAAACATTCTGATCACTGAATACATGTAGTCCTCAACTTATAACCACAACTGAACCCAAAATTTCTGTTGCTAAGTGAAACATTTGTGAAGTGAATTTTGTCCCTTTTATGATCTTTCTTGCCACAGTTTGTTAAGTGAATCACTGCAGTTATTAAGTTAGTAACATGTTAATTGAATCTGACTTCCCCCTTGACTTTTCTTGTCAGAAGGTCACAAAAAGTGATCACGTGACTCCAGGACAATGTAAACATCATAAATATGAGTCAGTTGCCATGTGACTTGGGACCACATCGCCATGGAAATGCTGCAATGGTTGTAAGTGTAATAAGACACTGTTTTCAGTGCCATTGTAATGTCAAATGCTCACTAAATGAACTGTTTCTAAGTCAATAATTACTTGCATGTCTGTGGCACGGTTGCTCAGCATCCAAAGTGTGGTCACATGACCACTGAGTGGTGACAGTTAGAACTTTGAATTCAGGTCATAAGAACCTCCCCCAGGTAGGTCTTTCAGAACTTTGAATGGTTGCTAAGTGACAGGTCATCAGTCAAGGACCAACTGTAGTAGGCAACTTTGGCTTCAATACCCACTTCTCTAGAGTAATAATCAGCCACGCTGCTCTGTTATTCTTGGCAGTTGGGACCAGCAGCTGGACTATGCTAATAATGTATGAATATCTAAATTTCAAGCACATAATAAATCATTAGGAGGTAGTGTCATCCTTTGACTTGCTTTCTACATAAGGCATTTCCCAGTATCTTAATGAAAAATAACCAGCCTGGTCAAGTACAATAAGATTCACATCAATCAATCTCTTGTTTTGGAAATCAAGTGGATGCTTGCAAAATAACCAGAAGGTGATAGGTCTTTTATTGTGCTTTCTTTTCCATCACAGTACCCTTGTACGTTCTCCAGCATTTGGGATAGTGGCTAAGGCATCAAATTAGAAACCAGGAGACCAAGAATTCTAGTTCCATCTTAAGTACAATGCCAGCTGGATTACCTGGGACCAGACTCTCTTTCTCGCCTATGAAGAAGGCCATGGCAAACTGACCCAAGTCCCCTCCCCTGAAAAAGACACATACTACCTACCATATCTTTTGAAGTCATTACAATATCATATGACTCCCCTTTCAAGAGGAAGGTGGAATCCATTCTTAGTATCCATAGGAGCAGTGCCAGTCCATAATATTTTGCTATCTGAGATAAATTACAAAAAAGGCCTTATATCCATTCCATATCAGAACTGAGTAGCCTTTTAGCTGAATATGGCCTGCCAATGGAACAACAACTTCATTGCATTTGTGAATCGTCCACTAGCAGTGATAGCCCTTACTGCAATCCTCAACCTTGTGCAAAATCCACTTCATCCTGCCTTGAAAAAAGAATGGACTTGCCAACTGCCTAAATTGGATGTCTCGCACATTATTATTATTATGAGAGACAGCAAAAAACATTGATATTCCCACTCTGTCAACATGATACTATATCAATTTTGCAAATATTCCAATTTAGGCACCTTCTGGCAATTCCTGAGCAACAGAATCTTACCTCATATTTTGTTTATATGTTTTTGCTTATTTTCCAGCTCTACAATATTCTGTACAATGATATATAGTTCTTAAAACTAGACAAGGTATTCCAAGTGTGACCTCATCATACTTATTTATAAGAAATTTACAAGACCCACAGATTTATTTCCTAATACGGTAAGTCTTCCCATGAACTCTGCTGCTTTTTTTTTATTCCCAAGCCTGCCATAAATTGGACCTTTCCTGTTTAATAACCACTAGCTCTTTACTAAAGTGAGTGAACGACATCTCACCACAATTTGGCCCTTATTTTCTCAGCTAGCATTGCTATTTTTAAACAAGATGATGTTTTCTTTTTATGTTAGACTAGTTCAATCATAGTTGCACTGCACCACGGATTTGTTTTACAGATTTTGACTGCAAACAGTTTCTCCTGCATGAGGAATAGGTATGGAGCAAAATTCAGATGCTGCTGTTATCAATTGTTCTAACTGTTCTAATTTCTTGAATTTAAAAATCCCTTGATTCTAAAGCAATTGAGGTTTTATAGGAAGAGAATGTACACATACCGGTATGTTAGCAAGGTGATAAAAAATTTAAAAAGTCATATTGTTTTATTGAACCATTAAGATTACACTTAATGATTACATAGATCCTTGTGGAGAAAATCTATGTGGCCACTAGGACTTCATAGTGACTAGATTACATAATTCATCAATCAAGATTACACTACAACTATGATTCCATATATACTTTTTATATAGCATTTGTAAATGGTTTAGATTCAGTGTCATGTTATATGACTGGGTCAAATTTGATTTGAAAGAGACATGACCTGATCTTTTTCACAATTATTAAGTTGCCCCATCACTACTGGAAATATGAACCCAGCAACTATTTTTGGCAACTTTCCAGCCTGTCCTATTATCTGATTCATGGAGTTCTCTATCTGAGTATAAAACAAGACATTGTAGCTAGGAATCCTCTTTAAACAGAAGCAATCCTTGACTTAAAATAAGTCCTTGGTTAGTTTCAGTACATTATCAATCACTGTGATCCATTAAGATATCTGAATATTTGCTTTCTTCCATTCTTTCCTTCTCAGGGGAAAGTAACACCTACATATGAAGAAGGAGAGATTCCCAAATAGTTTTGAAGTTTATATTTCACGTTAGTTTCCAAGAAGGAAGGCATTAATTAACTGTTGAAGATCATTTTAACTCAAGAAGAGTCTATCAAAACTCATACATCAGCATCAGCTAGAGCTAAATACAAGTAGTAGCTCAAATCTGAGCTTGGTGAACTATACCATTACTCCTTCCTTCCTTCCTTCCTTCCTTCCTTCCTTCCTTCCTTCCTTCCTTCCTTCCTTCCTTCCTTCCTTCCTTCCTTCCTTCCTTCCTTCCCCTCTCTTGAGTACTGTTTTCTCTGTTCTTCTCTTACTCTCTCATTCCTGTATTCTTCCTTCCTAGTTAGAGCTGCTATTCATATTAGAATATAAAGTTTCACTCAAAGAATCTCTCCAGCTTTCTGGTTTGTAAATATAACACCCATAATAAGTTAGTTGTCTCCAATATTCCTGAGAACTTGAGAATCCCAGGAAATGTAGCCCACGATATCTAGCTAGGTTTCTGTTTTCAATGTTGTTGATTGATTTCTAAAAGCTAACTATACTCACAAATATGATTTCTTTGGGACACCATCAGAAAATCTCAAGCTAAATCTCTGTTTGCAGTGACCAACCTAGATTGCATCTTGCAAAAAAGGAAATTTTTAACAAAACCAGGAAAAAGTCAATGACAACTTATTTTAGTGCTGTTTCCATAAAGCTTCCATGGATATGCCCATGAGCAATCAAACCAGATTTTATCTTTACCTTATCCCTGAAGGGCACCAAGTTGGAGAAGGCTATGGTAAGAAAATGTTATACTTAAATCTCATAAAGTTTCCTCCAGCAAGAACAGTCTTAAATATTTTCTTTCTCAACAAAGAGATAAAGAAAATAAAGACAGGGGAATCTTTCCTCTATTTAATAATAATAATAATAATAATAATAATAATAATAATAATAATAATAAGAAGAAGAAGAAGAAGAAGAAGAAGAAGAAGAAGAAGAAGAAGAAGAAGAAGAAGAAGAAGAAGAAGAAGAAGAAGAAGAAGAAGAAGAAGAAGTTGGAAGGGACCTTGGAGGTCATCTAGTCCAACCCCCTGCTCAGGCAGGAAACCCTATACCATTTCAGACAAATGGTTGGCCAGTCTGTTCTTAAAAATTTCCAGTGTTGGAGCATTCACAGCTTCTGGAGGCAGGTTGTTCCACTGGTTAATTGTTCTAACCGTCAGGAAGTTTTTCCTTAGTTCTTGGTTGCTTCTCTCCTTGACTAGTTTCCATCCCTTGCTTCTTGTCCTGCTGTCAGGTGCTCTGGAGAATAGCTTGACTCCCTCTTCTTTGTGGCAGCCCCTGAGATATTGGAACACCGCTGTCATGTCACCCCTCACCCTTCTCTTCATTAAACTACACATACCCAATTCCGGCAACTGTTCCCAATATCTTTTAGCCTCCAGTCCCCCAATCATCTTTGTTGCTCTTCTCTGTACTCTTTCTAGAGTCTCGACATCTTTTTTACATCGTGGTGACCAAAACTGGATGCAGTATTCCAGGTGTGGCCTTACCAAGGCATTGTAAAGTTTAATTTAATTTAATAATTTAATAATTTGATTTCTATACTGCCCTTCTCCCAAAGGACTCAGGGCGGTGAACAGGGCAATACACAATAAAAATCGAATACAAAAATTAAAATGTCATTAAACATCATGCCCATAAAATCAATACTTATTAAAGTTAAAACTAGTTTTAAAAACCCAACCCCATCCCGTCAGACCAGGCCAGCTTGTTCGAAAAGAATGTTTTGAGATCGCGCCGGAAGGAGCGAAGGTCAGGGGCCATCCGGAGCTCAACCGGTAAGCGGTTCCAAAGGTCTGGTGTGCCCACAGAGAACGCTCTCCCCCTGGGGGTCACCAATCGGCATTCTTTGATCGGCGGCACCCTGAGGAGGCCCTCTCTGTGGGAGCGCACTGGACGGAGGGAAGTTGACGCCGGCCGCAGGTGTTGCCGTAGGTAATCCGGACCCATGCCATGAAAGGCTTTGTAAGTCATAACTAACACCTTGAACCTCACCCAGAGAGCAACCGGTAGCCAATGCAGCTCGCGGAGCAAAGGTGTAACATGGGAGTATCGGGAAACTCCCAAGACAACTCGCGCGGCTGCATTCTGCACCAGTTGGAGTCTCCGGGTGGACCTCAAGGGCAGCCCCATGTAGAGAGCATTACAGTAGTCTAGACGAGAGGTCACGAGCGCATGAGTGACTGTGCGCAAGGCATCCCGGTCTAGATAGGGCCGCAACTGGCGCACCAGGTGAACCTGGGCAAAGGCCCCCCTAGTCACAGCTCCAATATGCTCTTCCAAAGAGAGCTGTGAGTCTAGAAGGACCCCCAAGTTGCGGGCCCTATCTACGGGGGGTAATAGCTCACCCTCCATGGCCAATGATGGAATGATCGGAATTTCCCGGGATGCCGGCACGAACAGCCACTCAGTCTTGTCAGGGTTGAGTCGAAGTGGTAGTAGTACTTCACGTGATCTTGATTAATCTGATCTAATTTGATTAATCTCTCTCTCTCTCTCTCTCTCTCTCTCTCTCTCTCTCTCTCTTTGTGTGTGTGTGTGTTTTTTTTTTATAAGAAAAGGTAGCTGAACTTTCTAGGCAACCTTGAGGGAGGGAGTAGGTGGAAATAAAAATTCCCTGGTGTTTCCAAGCTATTCCACGCCAGAAGTATCACTTTACATACTTTTTCATTGCACTCAAGAGAAAATTGTGGAAATGTTTCAACAATCAGTTATAAATGGGAAGTTACACTGGGGCTTAATGAGAGTTTCTAATATCTCTCAGTATTTTTTGTTTCTTGAGCACATCACATCTCTATTTTTTTTTCCGATCAGCCTTTGGAGAAAGACACCATTTTAAAGTAAATCCTTCACAAGGCCACCAAAAGAATTAAACCAGCCTGCACCTGTACAATTTTATAAGATTAGATTTCTTTCAACTGCTTTTCCAAATATAATTTTCTTTCATTTTCTTCCATGCTTATTTATCTGTTGAAGCCAACCTTTGAATGGCACGCTGGGCCTTCGTTCCCCCCCAAATGGGAGCTAAATTCAATTTACATTCTATATGTTGAATATTATTCTTTTTTTATTGTGTGGAAATGAAGCACCAGCACAGAGACGTCCGTAAGAGTGAGTCAAAAAAGATAATATGGCAGCCACCAATTTGCAAGTAAAGCCTCTTTTTTACATGTGTCGTGAAGAGATTTCGTAGTGTCTTGGTTGTTGTCTTGAGAGCTTTTTACTTCTACATTGCCAGCCTTAGAGCCGGGGTGGCACAGTGGTTAGAATGCAGAACTACAGGCTACTTCTGCTGACTTCTGGCTACCAGCAGTTTGGCAGTTCGAGTCTCTAGGTTGACTCAGCCTTCCATCTTTCTGAAGTCAGTAAAATGAGGAGCCAAATTGTTGGGTGCAATATGCTGATTCTGTAAACCACTTAGAGAGGGCTGTAAAGCACTGTGAGGTTGTATACAAGCCTAAGTGCTATTGCTATTGTTATTTTAATTACATGGCCTGGTTATAATTACTACTAAATACCAATGACCAGGAAAGCTAAGGCTTGTCACAAAGTCAAAAATAACAAACAAAAAGATTCTTTCAACATGTAAAAAACCAAGAAAAAAGTTTAAAAAAATGATTGGTCCATTAGTGGGAGAAAGTGGCAAGAAGGTGACAAGCAACAGGGAGAAAGCAGAACTACTTAACTCGTTTTTTTGCATCCGTCTTTACACAGAGGGAAAAAACAGTCCAACCTATCAAAAACAGTACTATAAAAAAAATTAGAAACACAGTGAAGATAGGCAAGAAAATGATACGTGAGCACCTGTCCATCCTAGACAAGTTCAAATCACCAGGACCAGATGGATTATACCCCAAGGTTCTGAAGGAACTGGCAGATGTGATCTCAAAACCACTGAACTATATCTTTCAAAGATCGTGGAGCACTGGGGAACTACCAGAGGATTAGAAAAGAGCTGATGTAGTTCCCATTTTCAAAAAGGGGGGGGAATGGATCCAGGAAACCACAGGCCTGTCAGCCTGACCTCAATACCTGGGAAGATTCCGGAAAAGATAATCAAACAATGAATCAGCGAACACCTAGAGGCAATCAAAGTCATTACCAAAAGCTAACATGGGTTTGTCAAAAACAGATCATGTCAAACAAATCTTATTGCACTCTTTGACCAGGTGACAAAATTAGTGGACCAGAGGAATGCTGTGGATATAATTTACTTGGACTTCAGTAAGGCATTTGATAAAATAGACCACAACCTAATACTTGATAAGATAGAAAAATGTGGGTTAGATAGTATCACCATCAGATGGATTTGTAGCTGGCTGACTGGCTGTACTCAGTGTGTGGTCCTCAATGGAACTGCATCTACATGGAGGGAAGTGTATAGTGGGGTGCCCCAGGGCTCTGTTCTGGACCCAGTGCTGTTCAACATCTTCATCAATGATTTGGATGAAGAGATAGATGGGAAATTCATTGAATTTTCAGATGACACCAGGCTAGCAGGAATAGCCAGAAGATAGGCTTAAGATACAGAAGGATCTTTTGCAAATTTGAACATTGGGCAATATCTAACAAAATGAAATTCAATGGTGAAAAAAGGTAAGGTTCTATATTTAGGCAAGAAAAACCAAATGTACAGGTATAGTATAGATTAGTGATGGCAAACCTTTTAGAGATTGAGTGCCAAAACTGCAACCCAAAACCCACGTATGTATTGTTGGGTGCTGGGTGGGCGTGGCCAATTAGGTGGGCATGGCCGATTGGGTGGGTGTGGCCGATTGGGTAGGCATGGCTGCGGTGGTAACGGCAGACAGGGTAGGACTAAAAAGTTCAATAAATCAATTCCAATTTTGCGAGAAGTTGAAATTGATTGATTGAGCCTTTTTTTTTTTGCACATGGCGGTGAAGGCCTAAAGCTGAAGGTCTAGGACTGGGGTGACAGCACGCATGCCCACAGAGAGGGCTCTGCGTGCCACCTGTGGCACACGTGCCATAGGTTCAGCACCATGGGTATAGATCATAACTTGTTCAATAGTAACAGCTGTGAGAGGAATCCCAGAATCCTAGTGGACAATCACTTAAATATGAGCCAGCAGTGTGCTGCAGCTGCCAAAAAAAGCCAACACAGTACTAGGCTGCATTAACAGAGGGATAGAATCAAGATCACGTGAAGTGTTAATACCACTTTACAATGCCTTGTAAGGCCACACTTGGAATACTGCATCCAATTTTGGTCACCACAATGTAAAGAAGATGTTGTGACTCTAAAAAGAGTACAGAGAAGAGCAAGAAAGATGATTAGGGGACTGGAGGCTAAAACATATAAGGAACAGTTGCTGGAATTGGGAATGTCTAGTTTAATGAAGAGAAGGGCAAGGGGTGGCATGATAGCAGTCTTCCAGTATCTCAGGGGTTGCACAATGAAGAGGGAGCCAAGCTATTCTCCAAAGCACATGAAGGCAGAACAAGAAGCAATGGATGGAAACTAACCAAAAAGAGAAACAACCTAGAACTAAGGAGAAACTTCCTGACAGAACAATTAATCAGCGGAACAACCTGCTTCCAGAAGCTGTGAATGCTCCATCACTGGAGGCTTTTAAGAAGAGGGTGGACAGCCATTTGTCTGAAATGGTACAGGGTCTCCTGATTGAGCAGGGGGTTGGACAGGTAGTGCTTCATTTATGACTACAATTGGGACCTGAATTTCCATTGCTAAACAAGGTGATGGTTAAGTGAGTTGTGCCCAGTTTTATGATCTTTTTTGCCACAGTTGTTAAGCGAATCACTTAGAATTAAGTGAATCCAAGCTCCCTCATTGACTTTGCCTGTTGGAAGCCATCTGGGAAGATCCCAAATACCAATGACTTGATGCCAGTAACCATCATAAATACAGGCCAGTAGGCAAGCACCTGCATTTTGATCCTGGGACCATGGGAATGTTGCAACAGTTTTAAGTGGGAAGACTGTTTGTAAGTTGCTTTTCAAACTGTTGTTATAATCACTAAATGATGATGATCACTAAATGAATGGTGGTAAGTGGAAAACTACCTGTACTAGAGAAATATATAATGATATTATTTTGAAATTAAATTAACTTATTCATCCTCATAGACATAAACTAGTCAACTCTGAGTAGCTCTTTTATCCCCTACACTACAGAGCCAACTAAAAGTGTTATTTTGGACTATTCTAGCATACATGAAGATAAGCATGTGCACAAGACATCTGGCATCCTATGAAGCAGAATCTAACATTTGCATGGTTGAAACCCGATCTGTGGATAGTAACTTTTTTCCTATGTTTCTTAGTAAAACCTGGAGTGCAAAACTGGGGTTTTTTTTCCTATAAATCAGTTGTTAAAAGAATTTAGTATAGGCTTTCCATTTAGATGGATATAAAAAGAGATTAAGCAGATGAAAAATATGGTTAACAATGTCTCAGATAGTGATAACACTGGCTATAAATTGCCCCAAGTTCAGAGATAATATGTATTTCTAAAGCAAGTGGTCATTAAATTTGGTTTGGTTTCCCTCAATTTTTTTTATTTTTGCAAAGGTATTCAAATTGAGGTCCTTAAAAAGCCTATTCCTCTAAACAGATGCTTCTACACACACACACACACACACACACACACACACACACACACACTTTTATCTGACATACATAATTTTTTGCAAATATTTCCCTAACACATTTTTCTACATTATTTATTCATTCTTTCATGCAATATGCATTTTAACCATTTTTTCTGCAAATGTTCAATTTCTATGAAATTAGGAGGAGGGTGGTTTTAAATACCATGTATTCAATACTGTAAATACTGTATTGGTTCCAAAATCCAAAATTATATAAGTTGGCATTCAACCTGCACATTTCTTCTCATTCCTACCAGCTGCTAGAAAATGTGAATTCACATCCTTCAGCTGTGAAGTGTGCAAAATTCTGTGCTCGTTCCGTCATATGTGTCCCAGTGTCACCCAGGCAGAATAAAATATCCTTTGCATTATATGTGATTCATGACTGTCACTCACTAATACTCAATTTAAAGGTTAGTAGCCAGAAGTGTTGCCTTGGGTCCTATCCTCTTTTTATAACAGGTAATCACTACATTTAAGTCTAGTTTCCTGCAATCCTGATAAAGCTTGAGTGTTAGCACAGTCATTAGCAACCAAAGGGGAATATTTGGACAAAATCCTCCCAGTTTGTAGAGTTAAGCAACAGTATTGATATATAATTA
This sequence comes from Vipera ursinii, assembly GCF_947247035.1. Lineage (NCBI taxonomy): Eukaryota > Metazoa > Chordata > Lepidosauria > Squamata > Viperidae > Vipera > Vipera ursinii. Next base: position 113,990,015 of record NC_139517.1, on the reverse strand, counting down.
CCATTTATAATCTTCATACAAGGTAATATTTACAGTGCCATACACTTTTTTCATGACTGATTTGGTATTTTCAGCCTTTGGGAGTCACTTTTTAGCTTGTTTTTCTTTGTCCTCCAGCAAATGTTTTAAACTGCTTTCTTCGGTGACATAGAGGCATTCATTTCTCATGATCGTTTCAGTAAGAAGGTGTGAACTTTTAACCTCCCACCTCCCTGTGTAGGGCCTTATTCATAAAACACAACACAACACACAGAGAGAGAGAGACATACACACACATGCCAATGTAATACACAGTTTGGTTTATATGGCCAAGAGCAATTACATTTTATTCCCTGCTCAGGAGAACAACTTGTCAAGTCTGAAGGAAAAAAAACAAAAACAAAAGCCAAACACCCTGCAGGCAATTAGGGCTGACTTATTGAAGAAATACTGTCTTTCAGGAATAAAAAAAATCTAGTTGTTTCTCCATTCCAGAATCCAGGTGAATATACAAAAGTGACATTTCAGTTCTTCAAACCTCTCAACTCCTTGCTCTGTGGGGATGGGGCCAATGCGCAAGAGCTGTTTATCACCTCTCTAGATTTTTTCCACTGAAATGGTAGATGTTTTCTACAACAGCAGAGGAAGAGGAGGAAAGAAAAGATTTTCAAGAAAGAACAAGATCCTGAGAAAAATAAAAAGTTTCACCTGGTTTTATGTGAAAGTGCAAAATGTTTTTTGACCCATTTATTATACATTTTATATCTTGGAAACGCAAAATGTTTTTTTGCCCATTTGTTGTGCATTTTTATAACTTGGAATTGCTGCAGAATTGCAATCTATACAGGCCAAACTCTGAGGTTTGTGGGTTTTTTTAAAAAAATGTATTTTTGACATTTATACCAACAATATAGGCCACGAATCAACTTCCAGAGAGCCAGTGGAGCAGAGAACACACGACAATGGTGAACCTGCAAATAAATTTTATAAATGAGCCGAATTTTGTAAGCTACCCAAATCTCTCTTATCAATAGCAGTATTCACTTACTGATAAATATGATCAGTGAAGAAACTGTTCTTCATTTATGGCCAGAAGATTAAACAATAGCCATCCAACCTTCTTAATAAGAACTTTCCTGGATTACACTAGGCACATTTTTAAACATTGATCTTAGTCTTTCAAATTTAAAAAGAATTAAAATGCCCCTGTAATCTGTGAGATATATGTATATATTCAATATCCTGTAGAGTTAAAAAAAATGAGCTTAACTTTTTGTCATCTGAATAAAGATTGTCATATATTTAAGCTAGATGTTACAGAAATTCTATACAGTCCCTGGAATGTTTGCTATCTTAAGATTGAAAAAGAGGGAAGGGGGAGCATGAAAACTTCTCTAAAAAGGAAATTCATGGGATATTAGCATCTTAAAGGTAAAGATAAAGTTTCCCCTGCACATGCGTGCTAGTCGTTTCCAACTCTAGGGGCCGATGCTCATCTCCGTTTCAAAGCTTGTCCGAGGATGTCTCCGTGGTCATGTGGCCGGCATGACTAGATGCCAAAGGCGCACGGAACACTGTTACCTTCCCACCGTAGTGGTCCCTATTTTTCTACTTGCATTTTTACGTGCTTTCGAACTGCTAGGTTGGCAGAAGCTGGGACGAGTAACAGGCGCTCACTCTGTTATGCAGCATTCGGGATTCGACCCGCCAAACTGCTGACCTTCTGATTGACAAGCTCAGCGTCCTAACCCACTGAGCCACCGCATCCCTGATATTAGCATCTTACACATGATCTATACAGGCAGGTCTCATGCCTTATAAACTATACATCCACAGCATATTAGAATATCTACCACCAATCTCATGTCTATCATTTGACTTTACAAACTAGAAGTAGTTACTTGCAATATTCAACACCCCCATTTCTGAATTTTAAAGGACAACATTCAGATTGCATTTGCAATAGCATTTGTTTCCCAAAATCCGAGCGCATTTTTAAGATGTCCATGCTGTTTCACACATTCCCAACCCAGCAGTAACGCAACCATTAAAAGTGAGCATGACTGTGTTTAACTGTACTTAGAAAGCAAAGAGGAAATTGCCCTTATCTAGATCCAAAATCTCCCAGCTGGGTGTGAGGAAGGTTCAAGGTTCTCTTGTGTTTCCCTTTCTGACAGCTATCAGAGTTGATTGAGCTACTGGGTGAAAGAATGACTTATGACTTAACGCAAACAACTTGAAAAGCTAAAGGCACAGAATAGCTTCATAAATCAAGATAAGGTTCTGCTGAGATCTGCCACAGCCAATGTTCACTGTGGTGGAATTTCTGATGAATAGAGCCCTTAACAATCAGTACTTTGTGTTGATAATATTTAATATCACCATATATTTCACTTTTATTAGGTGTTATATATATATCAATCATACAAAGTAGTGTTTTAGCTGAAGGCAGGTCTGGAATGTAACAATAACAATAGTAACAAAAACAAAAACAACAATAACAATAATAATACAGTTGGAAGGGACCTTTGAGGTCTTCTAGTCCAACCCTCTGCTCAAGCAGGAAACCCTTTACCATTTCAAACAAATGGCTGTCCAGTCTCTTCTTTAAAACTTCCAGTGTTGGACCATTCACAACTTCTAGAGGCAAGTTGTTCCACTGATTAATTGTTCTGTCAAAAACTTTCTCCTTATTTCTTGATTGCTTCTCTCTTTGATCATTTTTTTTAATTCCATTTATATCCCGCCCTTCTCCGAAGACTCAGGGCGGCTTACAAGCTTAGCATTTCCATCCATTGTTTCTTGTCCTATCTTCAGGTGCTTTGGAGAATAGCTTGACTCCCTCTTCTTTGTGGCAGCCCCTGAGATATTGCAACATTGGCTATCCTGTCACCCCTCATCCTTCTCTTCATTAAACTAGACATACCTAATTTCACCAACCGTTCTTTATATGTTTTAGCCTCCAGTCCCCTAATTATCTTTGTTGCTCTTCTCTGTACTCTTTCTAGAGCAGGGGTGTTAAACTGCCAGGTTGCAAGCCGGATGTGTCATGTAGAAGCCATGCTCACAACAGCTGCGGCAAGGGGGAAAAAGTCGCAATACGTCACGACACGTCACATGATGTGGCGAGTTTGACACCCCTGTTCTAGAGTCTCAACATCTTTTTTACATCGTGGTAACCAAGTATTCCAAGTGTGGCCTTACCAAAGCATTGTAAAGTGGTATTAACATTTCACATGATCTTAATTCTCTCCCTCTATTAATGCAGCCTAGCACTGTGTTGGCTTTTTTGGCAGCTGCCGCACATTGCTGGCTCATATTTGAGTGCTTGTCCACTAGGACTCCGAGATCCCTCTCAAAGCTACTACTACTAAGCAAGGTACCACCCATACTGAAGTGTAGTGGGTTAACACACACAAGACGACGCCAGGCAGTGAATTCAGCTCTTTATTTGTAGAGAAGAACCAGCAACAGAATGGGCTGCCTGTGCCCTTTATATACTCTGGCTGCTGAGCTGAAAGCCAATCAATTTAACCAGGCTTTCCCGCCGAAAGCTGAGCCACGCCTTGCAGCAGTTATATACAGCCCCTTCTAGCTGTTATCTGTTAAGCTATTGCTTACTACAATACACAGCACCCCTTCCCTCTTAAGAATGAACAATACAACAATATAATACAACTATACATACATTTTTCCATATAATATGTTGGTTCTTATGGTTGCACGTAGTCTTTGAGGTAAGCTGGTGGCCTGTGATTCCTAGCAGATCTTCTCAGAGGCTTGCCCCTGTCCTGAGCCGATGAGTCAGTGGGTGCCTCTGCTCTGTCCTCACTCAGGGTACCACCCCCAGTTCCCAGCTCATTGTGAGCTCCCTGTGCCTGTTGTTGCCCGGGTTGAACAGTTCTTTCTGGCCACAGATCCAGTTCCCCCCTTGCGTTTGGCTGGTGATCATATGGAATCGTGGGTGGTACTGACAAGTGTCCCTCATGTTGGTTGCTGGCTGGCAGTCTTTCAGAAACTTGTGACCTGATCTGATCAATGTGTCTTCTTATTTGTTGATCCCCCTCCACCCCTATAATGTAAGACAATGGCCCCATTCTGTCAACCACCACCCCCGGGATCCATACATGTCCAGGCCCATAGTTCCTTGCCCATACCAAGTCGCCTGTGTGTAGTTACCTAGGGGGGTTGGATCGATCCAACTCCGCAGCCACTCTGTCGGGGTGCAGTCTGTCTAGCTTGGTGATAAGCCTTCTGCCCCAACGAAGTTCTGCTGGGCTCTTTCTGGTAGCCGTGCATGGTGTGGTGTGTTGGTTAAGTAGGAATTGGGCTAACCTTTGGTGCCAGTTGCCGCTGATAATTCGTTTAATGTGTCTTTGGTTGTGCACACCATGTGTTCTGCCAATCCATTGGTGGCCGGGTGGAAGGGTGCTGATGTGATGTGTCTAATTGCGTAGCTCCTCGTGAAAGCCTAGAATTCAGAGGAGGTGAATTGAGAGCCATTATCCGATACTAACACATCCGGGAGGCCATGTGTGGCAAAAAGTCCCCTGAGCGCTTGGATTGTCCTTGCTGTGGTCCTGCTAGTTACTGGAACTACCTTCAACCACTTGGAATGGCTATCTATGACCACTAAAAACAACTGTCCCTGGAATGGTCCTGCATAGTCAATGTGGACGCGGGACCATGGGGCATGTGTGGCTTCCCACTTGTGAACGGGTGCATGTGGCATCTCACCTTTGACACACATAGCACCCTTTTACTTGCTCCTCTATGGCCTTATCTAGGGCTGGCCACCACAGGTAGCTTCTGGCTAGTACCTTCATCCTTACTATTCCTGGATGCCCCTCATGTAGAGATTGGATGACTCTGTTCCTTAGCTTTTCTGGAATTACCACTCGGCTGCCCCACAATAGGCAACCCTTGTGCATGGACATCTCATGCCTGCAAATAAAGTACGCCTGGAATTCTGGCCCTGGGCTTTTCTCCTGCCACCCAGTTGCTATCCATGTTAAAACTCTGCTCAGGATCTTGTCTGCCACTGTCTCAGCAGCGATATCCTTTGCCTTGAGTGGGCATTCTGGCAGGTCCTGAATGGTCAATAGTTGAGCTGCCGGTGCCGGATCCAGATCCGCTTGCATTAGTGGCAACCTACTTAGTCCATCAGCGTGACCCATCTCCTTCCCTGGCCTGTACACCAGTTTTTCCGCAGGGCCAACATTTGGCCTTTCGGAATTTGCAGGCCGCTCTAGTGTGATTTTCCTCGCAGCCTGCACACTTGGGGTGGGTTGTGCCGCATCCACAGCAGGTGCATTTGTGTTGTGTCGTTGGTGTTGTTGGTTTCTTCTGGGTCCTTTTGCTGTTGTTGTGCCCTTGCCGTTGTTGTGGCATCTGGTCTTGGTGAACCACGTTGATGTCGGTTGTCTCGTCCCAATGTCCGCTCCCATCGTACCTAGCGTTTGCTCGGTGCATGGCCCCTCTGGTAGTGCTGGGTCTAGGGTCGCTCTGATCTGTGTCATCGTCCAGGTCTCTGGCCAAAACCTCATCCTGGATCTCCTGGAAGGTCAGGTTCAGCTTGGCGCAAAGTTTCTGCTGCAACTGATTGTCCCGGAGGCCAAAAATGACCCGGTTGTGAAGCCTCTCGTCTAAATTCGTAAATTTACAGGGGCGGGGGGCTTGTCGCACCCCTGTGATAAAATCTGCCACTGATTCGCCTGGCCGCTGATCCCTTTTTTCAAAATGGAATCGCCAGATCAGCTCAGACATTCTTCTGTTGAAATGCCTGTTCAGTTTTTCCACGAGGTCGTTGTACAAACAGATCCAATGGCTGTTGGCACACACAGTCCAACGGCCAGATCATGAATGGCTGGGCCACTTGTGCACATTAGAGCCACTGCTTTCATACTGCCCTCCGTAATTCTGTTCACCTGTAAGTAGACCTCGATCTGACTCAGGTGTGATTCCCACACCTTGGGTCAAATGGCTGGATCTGGCCGAACTGTGCCATGTTGCATCTGGTCCTGCAGATCCTGCTTCGGATAGCGCTTAAACTCAGTAGCTGGGGAAGATGCCGCTTTCCCCAGTGAGTAATGCGGGCCCTTTGTTAAATCAGCTCTTTCTGAAGCAGGATCCCACCTTCGTCGCCAGTGAAGTGTAGTGGGTTACACACACTAGACGATGCCAGGCAGTGAATTCAGCTCTTTATTTGTAGAGAAGAACCAGCAACAGAATGGGCTGCCTGTGCCCTTTATATACTCTGGCTGCTGAGCTGACAGCCAATCAATTGCCGAAAGCTGAGCCATGCCTTGCAGCAGTTATGTACAGCCCCTTCTAGCTGTTATCTGTTAAGCTATTGCTTAATAAAATACACAGCACATACTGTACTTTTATATTTGGTTTTTCTTCCCTAAATGTAGAACCTTACATGCTAAGAAGACCAAAACAAATGTTGAAAATCAATAGTATGAATTGCATTGATGTGACTAATACATGATAACTGTAACTTTTCAGACTGATTAAATACATTTAAAAATTAATTGTAAATATAGCCCTCTCCTATATATGCACACTATTTCTAACACAAGAAGGATTTTGTTGTGGTAATACGCCTACTTTACCATGTACTCAGGAAGATAATTTTCCTTTTCTGCTAGGGAAACAAAAAGATCCAAACCAGAATTTGAGGATGGAGGTTTGAGCCTCCTAAACAAAATCACAATTGCCAGGAAGTTAAATCAATGCAATAAATTAAGGAGCAGACTTTTGCTTTAGTAAATATGTTTGTCTCTTGGGAATGGATAAAACAATTCAGCTAGAAATATCAACTGTACTTTATTTGATTGTGGGTGTTTAAGACTGACATATTGTGTCTAATACACTTACAGTATTGCTCTGATATTTTTATTGTGTCTGGTAAGTTATTGTATTTTTGCAGTATTTAATTTGGTATTAATTTATCAAAATATAAAATACAAAAAAATGAAAAAGGAGAGCAAAGGAGTAAAAAAAGGAAGAAAAGGGGTGTAAGGGAAAAAAGAAAGAAGCATTGAGTTCTAACTTTTTAAAAAGTTGAATAAGGTTATTACATATAGCCTCAACTTTTTATGTTTATATAATAATATATACTAGCAAAACTCAAAGTCAAGGTTTCAATTTTTTTCCATCTCAAGCACAAAGTCCAGAAAGAGTTTCCAAGTAGCTAAAGACTGCTTTAATTAAAGAATACAGCTTTGTTTCTACTTGTAAGTTATCATATTTTTGCAGCAGTTATAGAACTTGGAATTTTTTTGCAGAAGAGTTCCTTATATTATTTGGAGATCCATACCGACTAGTCATCTACTCCTAGCCTAGGAATAGTCTAGATGGTGGCCATGATGGTCTGTCTGAAGTGCTGCCTGTTTTATGTGTGTGTGTTTGTGTGTGTGTGTGTGTGTGTGTGTGTGTGTGTGTGTTTTGACCAACCTGATCATTATTTTGACTGCAATGGCCACAACCTGTAGACACCTCTGCTTTATTTATTTGTTTGAATTTATTAGCTTTTAATTCCAATGAACTCATTTGTTATTTATTTTATATCCTGCCTTTATTACTTTATGAATAATTCAAGGGGACAAACATACTGTACATAATACTCCTTCTTCCTCCTATTTTCCCCACAACAACAACCCTGTGAGATCCAAAGTAATCCATCTGGCTTTCCCACTAAGGCAGGACTAGAATTCAGTCTTCCAGTTTATGGCAAATTAGCATTCCTTTTTAATTCTTCCACCAAATATTGTGAGTAGTCAAGCAAGACAAAAAAGGCTTATATTCTCTCAAGAGCCTTTTTCAAAAAAGAGAAGACATTTTATTTAATGCTAGCGAAATTGATCTATTCCCAAAGGAAGGAAGAAGGCAGTAGTGATGCAACTCATGCTATAGACCTAGGACAGGGGTAGGCAACCTTGGCTCTTTTATGACTCATGGACTTCAACTCCCAGAATTCCTGAGCCAGCCAAGCCGAGGTTGCCTACCCCTGACCTAGGAGATGGTTCTATACTAGTGTATTTCTTATATTCTTAATAGCTTTATGTTTGTGTTACTGACTAATAATAAACACACTTTAATGAATTCCTGTTTAGCTCACCATTTATCTCACTCATTTTCTGGGGTCAAGGAAGGTTACAAGTAAAAGGTGGGAGGATCTACCAGGATAGAAAAGTGGAGCCAAAGGACTTCTTGGAGAGGACATTTGGGACCCTCCCTCTTTTATAAAAAGTAGCCCTGTCACTATAAAAATAAAGGGGTACTGGTGAATTCAAGTACTACAAAATTCGACTAAAAAAGAGAATGAATATGATACGGCCTTATGCACTTCTGTCATTGTTCTGTACTCTAGTCCTTGTTAAATGCTCTCCATAATTAGTAAAAAGTTGTTCACTTTTGTTAGAAATTCTGCTTTCAGAGTCTTGTCTTCATTCCTTATATGCTTTTTACTGTGACTCCAACTTATTCTCCTGAAATAAACAGTTAGTAAATATCACTTCTACCCATGAACTGAGTCAGTTTTCCAGATTAGCTCTGTGACTCATACTGAATTGGATGGATTTGAATCTATTTAATTTGATTATGATAGACAAGTGGGTTCACCTCATTGAATCAAGCCAGTCCATTTAAATCATTGATCAGCCTGAGCTATTCACTTAAATCATTGATTCGAATCAAACCAGAATCAATCCATATGCTCTGGAATACATTCCTTTGACTGATCATTGCCATATCTGAAATAAGCATTTATCACAGGAGAAAATAAAAGATGAATAGAACACCTGGCCTGCTTTATAAGTATCAGGTGTTTTCACAGGATATGCAGTGCTATTGACCAACAACAGCCAATTTCCACAAGGTGCCCTGGAGAATCAGAGCAGGTCTGCAATGCTGGCAAATTCTCCAGAAAGCAAATCTGCTAATGTTACAACAAGGTGACTGAAAGCAATGCCTTCTAAGCTGTTGTTTTCTAAGAAAGCACAAGGAGTTTCAAGGAGTCAGCCCATGTGTCCAAGAGTTCTTCATCATACATAATGTTAGATCATGGGCTCAGGACTGCATGGCCAAGATGGACGACACAGGACAACAGGGTTCAGCATAACTTCCTTTATTGATGTAGCACAGACTTGGCAAACAAAGGGGCAACTGCCCCTCTTATATACCTAGCCAGGTATACTTGGAACCAATCCCATTGCCCGGATTTCCCGCCAAAGACTGCCCTGCCAATCCTGACAGGGCACCCTGCCACCTGGTGGTGTCAGTGGCTATCTCTGTGAACATCTCCTATATACATATATACATAACACATAACAAATGTCTACAAGTTCTTTTCATGTAACTCACAGCTCACAATGAGCTGTGGCTAACAGGAAATAAAGGTTTCCTTGATTACTATTATAAAAGAAATGATGAGTCAGACCATTTGTCTATCTAACCCAGAATTACAGAGTTTCTCCTCAGTTTTAGCAGCTATATCTCCATCACTTGCAATCTGATTTTTTTTAATTCAGATACAGTGTTTAGAACTAGGACTTTCTTTATGCAGAATGTGCATTTCACCACTGAACTATAAGCTACTGTATCATGTTGTTTGAAGCCTAAAAGAGTCCTAATAGATCAGACCAAAGCATCATCTTCTCCAGTAATTGTTATCCACAACTTGCTGTACCAAAATATTCCAGGGTAACCAGATGCTTTTGATTACAAGTCCCATCATCATTCACCATGTGGCTATGACTGGCAGAAGTTAGAGTTAAAAACATCTCAAGTGGTCCAGTTTGGAGGAAGTTGGACTTTCAGAAAGTGGTTTTTCAGAATCTTAGACAAGATCTTTCCAAGTTGAACTCTAAGTTTTTTGCATACCAAGCATTCTAGTGCTGAGTTGCAAATTCTCTCACAAAAGAAAACACACCCATGTCACTAACATTAGGTACAAAGAGAAAGTGAGAATCTTCAAGTATTTACATTACTCCATTTTGCACATGCCTACACACACAAACACACACACACATAATTTCAGCAGGACCAGTAAGGAACCTAACTCCATAATGAGACTCTCCAACAATAAATATAATCAAAAATGCTTTTCCAAATTTTGAGTATAAAGAACTTTTTCTTGGTTCAGGTTATATCTTCCAAATCACTTTCCGTGGATCAAGTCCATTCAACTTCAGATTAAGCCAACTCTGGTTCTTGTCAAGAATCATTTTTGTCTTGTCCTTTAAACAAAAGTGGAAGCTTTTCCAAAACCAACATTGAATTCCAGCAAGCAAGCCAGTTGTTAATGCTTTGCAGGGTATATTGGATCCTTTCCTTTAGCAGGGGTTATTTTCTGAGGATATTTTTCAACCTCAAATTGTTCCCTGCAGACCAGTCCTGATCAGCTGAGCAGTCTTGTAATGGGGTTCAAATGTAAGAATTGAACTATCCAGTCTCCTGGCAGCTGTCTCAAAAATTGCTAGCACGAATGGGCGAATTTTCCATCTTATTAAGGTAACTCTCCTTCTCATGGGTATATCTTTTGTTCCTTGTGTTCTGTGGTATCTTTTTGCTTTCCATTTGTGGGGAACAGAATTAAATCCAGCAATCTGAGAGATTGCTTTCAGGAGATCATATAATTCCCAACTAACCTTCCCAGGGTAGAATTCCATGTTTCTGGCTTCCCAGCTGTTTCACTATTCCTTCCCCCAACTTTTCAGATTTTTCACAAAGGCCATCAGTCATCTGGAAGACCATTTGGAGTATACTTATCAGATGTCTAAGGAGTTCATTTTGAAATAGTACATTTGCTGTTCTCTTGCAGCCCATTAGAGCAAAAAGTAGCCCAAAGCAGTATGTGTAGTATTCAAGTTCTAGAGATAGCTTGCTAGTTCGGGAGCCTTTTTATTCCACAGTCAGTTCACACACTTGAATTTGTCTTTTTCTCAGAGTTTCTACTCATCCAATCTGATTCAACAAATAGGACATGCTGCAGATCCAATCAGCTAAAGACTGTTTGACTCACAGGAACTAGAAGAAGGGCATTCTCTGTTATAGCCACTGCTTTATGGAATATTCTTCCCTCAGAGATTAGAATGACCTCAACTCTGTTTTGCCTTTCACAAAGCTTTAAAAACTTGGCTATGTACTCAGGCCTGGGGTTCAGAATGTTTAAGGGCCCCTTTAATATTAGTTGACTAATTATCACAGCCACTATTTGTACTTATTTATTTGGTGGATGCTTTTACTGTTTTACTGTTTTTTTGCTTTGTTTTATAATTTTAGAACTGTAAACTGCCCAAGGTCACTTGGTTGAGTTGGGCAGCTATAGAAATTGAATCAACCAATCAATAAATAAATAACAATTAACAAAGTTCAATTAATTTTCACCATAATTTTGGAAGAAACTCTTCCTCATTCAGTTCTAAGGCAGATCAATCTATGTAATCACATATTCACAATTAATGCCAGTTGAGCTTTGCAGAATTTAAATATACGGAGGGTGGGGGGAGAGAAAGAGAAACGGAGGGTTAAACTGTACTTGCAGTCTTATAGATATTTATTGCTGTCTTATAGATATTTATTGGGAAGAGATTCCATAGAACTTACTTCTGCAAAGAATTTGCAGCAGTCCTCAACTTATGACCACAATTGAGCCCAAAATTTCTGTTGCCAAGTGAGACATTTGTTAATTTTTCCCTATTTTATGATCTTTCTCATTACAGTTGTTAAGTGAATTACTGCAGTTGTTAAGTAAATCTGGATTCCCTATTGATTTTGCTGGTCAAAAGGCCACAAAAGGTGATCAGATGATCCCAGGGCTCTGCAACTGTCATAAATATGAGTCAGTAGCCAAGTGTCTGAATTGTCCATGGGGATGCTGCAGTGGTCGCAAGTCTGAAAAACTATCATAAGTCATTTTTTCAGTGCCATTACAAACTTTGAACATTCACTAAATGAACTGTTGCAAGTCGAGGACTACTTCTATCTATTTCATAATTGTCCTCCCTCCCTCCCTCTCTATATTTAGATCAAGAAGAAATTAATGAACATGTTTCTGAATAAATGCTGGTGAAGAAAGTATTGTCTCCATTCCTGCTTCTCCAACTTAGAGCTTACCTTGGCCAATGAACACACAGTTGTTTTCATCAGTTTTGCTGGGAGCCAAACATTAAAGATCCCAAAAGCTAAAGGAGGAAGAAATTACATATGCCTTTGGGAGGTCTGGCTTTGTCCTTGTGCCCAGGTATGCATATAAGTACATTTTGATGTCTACCCATTCCAGCCATAAGGAATGATGCCATTTCATTCAAGTAAGAATATTTATTTTAATATTCAATGACCTTATTCTCAGAAGCCCAAAGTGCAACTGAAACTTCTAAAGTCTGAGAGAGATGTTTCTCAAATTGACTCTTCCACATTTTGCAAACTTGGAAGGCAAACTTCCAGAACTGAGCTGATATTGCCATGACAGAGCCAGGGGCAGACTGACTAGAGAGAAGATGTGAACTGACTTTTTAATGTTCTTGTGGGTTTGAAATTAGAGATAGTATAAGAGGGGGGCAAAAAGCTTGCAGCTGGAGCACGTTGACTCTCTGTAGGAGGTCAGAGTGAAAAAAATAAAATAAAAAGAGAAGCTCATAGATGACATAGAGCAAAAGGCAAAGGCTTTGCTAGAAACAGCAGCCCTGTTTCTATTAACTCTCACCCTCCCGCTTTGAATAATAATTGTCTTTCTTGGAAAATAGAAGTATTGGTGAAATAGATGGCAAAAGAACAGAATAGAAAAAGACATTTTCCTATTTCACTCATACCTGTTATACTTGAGGAACATAATTTTAGGTTCAGGTCAGCATTGCCTTTAGGTCTACCACAGAAGTTCAGCAGAATTTGCTGTCAGGTCATTCCCTTAATAATGAGTCCACTACGAAATAGATCAAAATTCATCATACAAGTGGTATGTAATTCATAAAATGAAGTTTGAATTGAATCCAATTAAATTGGATTTGGTATTGGTTGAATACCAGCTGACACTGACGTTTGCTACCCTTGTAGGAAAGGGGTCTCCAAACTTGGCAACTTTAAGACTTGTGAACTTCAGCACCCAGAATTCCGCAGCCAGCATGGCTGACTGAGGAATTCTGGGAGTTGAAGTCCACAAGTCTTAAAGCTGCCAGGTTTGGAGACCCCTGTTGGAGGATAGCCAAAATGTGTGCCCAGAGTGACAAATTCTATTCTTACTTTTAACAGGGAATGCCTTAAGTCACATGAACATGATTTAAGGATTGTAGTGTAATCAATTCCTTCTACATCTGGTTGAAAGGCAGTGTTGGAAGGCCTCAATTGCTGCAGAAGAAACTAGTTTAGGCAATCTGGCAAATGGAAGGTTATGACATATGGAAGATTATGACTTGAAATATAGGAAGAAATGTAAGGAACATTAAGGTAAAGGTAAAGGTTCCCCCGCACATGCGTGCTAGTCGTTTCTGACTCTAGGGGCTGGTGCTCATCTCCGTTTCAAAGCCGAAGAGCCAGCGCTTGTCCGAGGACGTCTCCGTGGTCATGTGGCCGGCATGACTAGATGCCAAAGGCGCACGGAACGCTGTTACCTTCCCACCGGAGTGGTCCCTATTTTTCTACTTGCATTTTTATGTGCTTTCGAACTGCTAGGTTGGCAGAAGCTGGGACGAGTAACAGGCGCTCACTCTGCTACGCGGCACTCGGGATTCGACCCGCCAAACTGCCGACCTTCTGATCGACAAGCTCAGCGTCCTAACCCACTGAGCCACCGCGTCCCTTAAGGAACATTAATGAATGAAATAAAGACAGATACATTGTGTGGTGATGAAACCTAGAGGGAAAAAAACCAAGTTTATTGCTGGTAACAGTAACCTGAACTGAAGAATTTGTGCAATAAAGGTATAGCTTTAAAAGTGCTGGAATATATGTCAGAAAGTACAAATATGTGTCGTTTTGTTGTGGAAGGCATATTAATGTAAATATCAGTGGCATTTTATGCATCAGTAGATGGTAGAAATCCATGCCATTGTTGATAGAATACATTATTCATAGTAGATGGAATAGGACACAAGATGGAAAAATACTAAAAAAAAGTTATTAAGTCATTCAGAGATCCAAGAATTAATGGAAATAGTCACTGTTTGGTTTTTATCTGCTTGTTTGAGAATGCGGCTGAAATACAAATCTATTCATGCTCACAGATGAAAAAAAATGAATCAAATGGCATAACATATTTAATTGTTTGTAATGAAAGGGTTAAAAAAACCCACATTCCTTCAGTAGTCCAGTCCTAAATTGTTTAGAGCTTAGATTAAAACTAGCGCTAACAACCACTGTAGATGGCAAACCATGGTATAATTTCTTCATGCTTGCCATTTCCAGTAAACAGTCTAGTTACTCTATTTGTTTCAGCTTATATTTCAGGATCATTTTCAAAGAGAGCTCTTTGAATAGCTCTCTTGGCATCTGTCAGACTTCTTATCCCTCCTTAATATTTTTTAATTTTATTTAAAATGGCCAAATTACATTTCTCTGAGCTTCACGAGCTTCATCCTTCTGTAAAATGGGTACAAAGTGATAAAATACTGATATTTTATTTGGAAACTTAAAGTGCAACTTTGTTACTTCAGTATTTAGGATAAGTACAAGTGTGTGTGTGTGTGTGTGTGTGTGTGTGTGTGTGTGTGTGTATAAAACAGTCTTTATGGCTTACCATGTTCATCATGGCATATAGCAACTGAATAAAAATAATCATTTTTTGGGTGACAATGCCCATTGGCCTCAATAGTGGGATAAAATGTGTGTTTCGCCTAAATATCAGATTTTTTTTTCTTAAACAACAGCAAAAAAGGTAAGAATGCCATACCTGGATAGTGTCCCCATACAAAGTACTAGAAAGTAGATTCCAGAGAGCATGGAATCCAGTCACCACTGTTCAAATAAAATGTCACCAAAACTTGCTTTCCTAAGCAACCTCATCTTTTCCTTTCCTTCAGCCTGAAAAATATCTCAAACCAACTCTACAGTGAACTGAAGCACTTGGATAAGGGTAATTAAGTTCAGATAAGCTTCATTATATACAAATGTTTTGAGACAATTATTTTTATAATCAGCAAGATTTGTCTCCCGTCGTAGAAAGCCAACAGTAATTTTGTGCAACCAAATTTGGATTTTGTTTGCTACTGATGACATCCCAGATTAACAGTACTAAGCAAAAGCATATGCCTTGTTTCAACTTGGAGCAAATGTTAGTCACCAGTTAATCATACATAACCAATATTGGACTCATTTTTACATATTTGGGAGTTAAAACATCAGAACATTCATGTTAGCTTAAATCTCTACTGGAATGGTTTTAGGGATGACTTCAACAAAGATACTGTTGGTCCTTACTTATTTGGACCACCCAGCTGTATATTTAACACTATTAAAAGTTTAATTCCTACCTCATATGATATTTATGACAGAATGACAGCTAAGCATGCAAAACCATGGCAATCTTGTACTCTATACCAGGGTGGTCTAATTTCCGAAGCCACATTGACTAGTGATGATTGTTTTGGGGCATGTTCCTTAAATAGTTTCACTTATTATTTGGATGCTGGGGCAGGCAGTGTATTTATAATATTTGTAGAAGAAGGAACTACAAGCGCATCGTGACAAGGAACAATAAATGTCAGCTATTTTCCCCATGGTTTGCACCATTGATATATAAATATCAATTGCAAGGAGATCCTAAAAGGCATAGTAGGTAGAGCGATGATGAAAAATGAGTAGGATCAGAACATACTCATGAGAATAATCAGAATTTAAGGGATTTTTTGAAAATAATGGTGTTTCTCTTTTTTAACACATTTTTATTTTGTGCTACAGTCAGTTGCTGACTTTTGGCAATCATAATTGGAGCATAGTCTAGAAACCACCAAAACAAGAACCATTTAGAGCTTCCATTATGCCTTGGGCTTCAGGTTATACAACTGTTTTATTTAAACCAGTTTTAGAAAATCTAAACTATGCCATGAGTTGTTTTTCCCCCCACTGGGCTCCATCTGAAATGATGTCTTAAATTAATTTAGGCTGAAATCCTAAACACACTTAGGAAATAAATTGCATTGGATAACATCAGAGTGATTCCTGAGAAAGCGAGTTTAGATTGTGCTCTAAATTGAGTAAACTACACCAAGCTAAAAAAGCAAACAATAAGCAGAATTCTTAGGAGACCTGATCTCACATGTAAATGTTGTGAATGGTCCATACACAGAGTCAATATTTTAAGGAAAACATTCCAACTTTCCACTCTTCAAGGAAACTACATCACAGGTTCTATAATTATTAGCCAACTTACAAGTTAATTGGAAATAATTAACATTGCAGGCCAACAAATTTGGAGATGCCAAGTTAATTAAAAAATGCACTTTAGTCCATGTACCGTGAATTCCTTAATATCTATGTTGGTCCATCCATCTATCCATCTCAATAACTTTACATCTGGACAATTCAATTGTCCAATATCTTTACATCTGGACAATTTTTGGATAGCTAAGCTGGTCTAGGCAGAACATGGGGAAGTGGGAGTTTATACAGTATATATTAGCTCTATTTGAACTGAAAATATTAACAGCTAATGAAGAACTTATTTTAATAGAGCCTGACGTGCAAGATTGTGATTTAAGGATAACAGATTATGCCAATGTTGTTAACTACACTGAGTTTGTGAGAAAGAGAAAGAGAAGAGGGGGGAGATACCTGTTGGTATGACTTTGAGCACAAAATTATAACACATTAGACCAGCATTAAGCCAAGTGGTGACATTGAGTTTACAACTCTTTTAAATAGTAAAATATTTAAACTATTTAATTATTTGTGTATCATATTAGCAATATTAAAATGGGGAAGAAGGTATTAACTTTAAAAAATCTCTAAGAGCTCAACTTCCATATTCAAGAGATTAAGATAGTTCTGTTCTCTTCACTTATCTGGATAAAATAATCAGTACCAAATTTTCTATATATATATATACAGTATTTTGAGTTAAATGGTATTGATTAAACCCAAAACTGACAAATATATATGTGTGTGTGTGTGTGTGTGTGTGTATTTTCTGAGGTTTTCGCGGGTGTTTGTGTGTAGATCTTTGGTCATTCGGGGTTTTTTATATATATATATGCATATGTGTGTGTATATATATATATATATATATATATATATATATATATATATATATATATATATATATATGTATATGTATATGAGTCAAATGTTAACTATTTAGATTACCTTGCTAGGCCCCAAACATGGGGCAAATCTTTATTTCCTGTTTTCAGCCTTATCTCAAAGGCCATCGAACAGGCTGTAGTCACACCGGACAGTTCATATATTTGTGTAAATTACTAACAAAGAATTAAGGGAGACTAAGATGCATTTCTGACTCTTTAGTCTTCATCAGTCAGTCATACCCTTCTGAGATTCGAACCTGGGCTGATTGCATATTAGGCAATCAGAAGGGTATGACTGACTGATGAAGACTAAAGAGTCAGAAATGCATCTTAGTCTCCCTTAATTCTTTGTTAGTAATTTACACAAATATATATATTTGTCAGTTTTGGGTTTAATCAATACCATTTAACTCAAAATGTTAGCTTTCTGAATGGTAGACTAGATACCTGAATTTGTAGGATATCAAGATGATGAGGGAAGTCAAACCTACTTGAAAATTGAGTCCATGTGTAATGGTATCTGGTAATGACCTTGGAAAACAAGGGGAAGAGTCAGAGCCACAGGAACCATCAGATAAGAGGCAGCTTAGCCTCCAGAAGGAATGTGGACATGACAATTGTCTCAAAGAAACCCTTCTTAGTTTTTGTGGTTTTTAAAGGCAAGGGGGAAAAATGTGCTTTTGGACTTGCTAGATTCTATTAATATAAGCTTACAGTAAAGTAAAATTGGTTCCTCTCTACAGGGTTCATGACTGGACTACCTCATGAGATTGATATCATGGTGCCACAAAGTTAGAGAAGTCCAATATTACTGCTATGTTGTAACTCACTACTTAATATTTGTTAAAATAACAGTTTGTTAAAAGATACATTGGTACATTTATCTGATTATTTTGATTGATTATTTTGATTATTATTTTGATTGATTTATCATGTGCAAATAAGTAGTTGTTGCCTAGTGGCTACACAGATAAATTTTCTCCATGATGATCTGTGCCTAACTGGTCCTTCAGGTTTTCTGTGGCAACACCGTTACTGAGTCCATCCATTTTACTGCTTGCCATCCTTTTCTTTCTTTCTATCTTTCCCAGCATTACAGCCTTCTCCGGAGCTCTCATTGTTACCTTACTTCAATATTTCTCCTTTTGAAAGGCTGGCATAATTAATTATCCAACCATTATGATTTAATCTAAGGAAGTCCTGAGTTGAGACGACAGCTGTTAAGACCCAGTGCCAGAGGATAGTATGTTGTCACAAACACAGATGGTGCCTTCATACCAATCCTAAAATCTGTGTCAGCGCCTGAACAGAGCAAATGTTTACATTCCAAATATAAGCTTCAGGACCAGAAAGAAAGAAAGCTGTAACCCAATCCAGCCTGCATTGAGCATCATCTAACTTTAACTGAAAGGTGTAAGGCTTGTTTGCATTACTATAGCAAAAATAAAAACCAAATATGGATGGCCATTGCAGAAGTGAATACAAAGCCAATATATGTTAATATTGCATAATATGCCTGCTCAAAAAAAGTTTGCTATATTGTGCTGGGATAATTTTCTTACTAAAATTATGTTCATCAAAGTGAGTTTTTAACAGTTGTTTCATTTAATTTTGTGCAAATTAACCATCAGTCTTGGCACACATGGCTGTCACTAGATTTATTTACCATTTGAAAAAGGGATTGAATGTTAGCGAATAGATTGATATTTCAAGAGAAGCTAAACTTTTCCCATGTCTGCCTACAACCAGGTTTTACTGGACCCAAACTGACCTGTTCCTTCATCTATTTGTGCTATTGTTCCTATAGTTGAATGAGTGAATAAGTAAGTAATCCAGGGTTGGAATCAATCACTATGCTTCATTTTTCCTTAAGTTCTAAATTTAATGTAGAACCAAATAGCCTATATATTTCATAAGTATAACCCAAGTATAATTAATTGTTCTTTAGCTTCTAAAAATGAGAATGTGTTTTAAAAAATGAACTTCACATACATTTGGGAATATAAACCTGATCACTCTGATGCAAAAGGGAGGAGGGGGGAAGGCTTCAGCTGTTACTAACGGTCTTGGCAGAGAAATTTTATTTTTTTTTCCTTATCCATCTGTTGCAGAGTGGAAAACTCTGAGTATCAGAATGGAGCAACCCCACATAGGATTGAATTCGCAACCTTACTTTTTTTTAATTAAAAATTTTATAAAAGTTACAATATAAACCCAACCCACCCCACTCTCCACCCTCCCCCTCCCTCGCTTCCCAGAGTTGAATACAGGGTTACAAATAAAATAAACATAATCTAACTAACATTAACCAACTATGTAAGCAACCAAGTTCTTAATGCGCTTTAACTCCCTTTAAACTAAAAATACAAACCAAGTTAGAATATACATACCAATAACATAAACAAATAACATCCTTATTATTAAACTAATCAAAAATTTCACTATAATAAACTACTAATAAAAATAACAATATAAAATCTATTCGTAAGCTAAATGAAACTTTTTAGTCCCATAACCTTACCATATTATATCAATCTCTGGTTGAAATACTTTCTTCAATAATGCAGAAATAGAGATTTCTCTCGTGAATCATGTTATTGTTGTGATGGTTTGGTTGGATTCTTTGTTATGCACCCAAACATTTAAGGGTCCTTGCCTTCACACATAGAAATGCTGAAGTCTCTATTTAAACTGTGATCAATATGCAGTTTAAAAAAGTCATGTTTGAGATGCTTAGAAAAAGCTCTAAGCATAGAGATAGAGAAGGTTTAGTTGCAGCTCTAGGAAATGCAGAAGAGAATGTTTAAAAATTACTCTGTGAAATTTCCAATTTTAGTGTACACTCAGCACACACCGAGCAGTCTTCATCTCCAGATTACAACAAATTCATTTCAACTAGCAAAATTATAATTGGATGTTTGCTTATTAAGTATCAGCTGACATCAAAAACTACCAACTGGCAAAAAGGGGTTAAACTGTAGGCAAATAGCCATGATAGACACAGTCCAGAGATAAACTTTATCTGCCTATTTTAAAAAAAGTAGCAGACTTTTTTCAGTGCCATTGAAAATAAATAGATTAGGGTCCCCAAAGAAGTGAGCTTTACTTAGTCCCACCTTAATCCTTTTATTTGGTTCGATGGCCTCTGATTCTTTGTTATGCACCCAAACATTTATGGGTCCTTGCCTTCACACACAGAAATGCTAAAGTCTATATCTTCAATCTGTATATTCAATGCGCAGTGTTCAATAGAATTACATCTATGTGGAAGGAAAGAAGCAGCAGGGTATCCCAAGGAAATTAGTCAAGGAGAGAAGCAACCTAGAACTAAGGAGAAATGTCCTAACATTAAGAACAATTAACTAGTGAAACAGCTTAGATTCTAAAGTTGTAGGTGTTCCGTCACTGGAGGCTTTTGAGAAGAGAGTGGACAGCCACTTTTTTTAACGGTATAGCAAGAGGTTGGACTGGAAGACTTCCAAGGTAACTTCCAACTCTGTTATTCTGTTAACATATCACACCTCTCCTCCGTGAGCTGCACTGGCTTCCAGTTCCCTTCCGAGTGAAATTCAAGGTGCTAGTGATGACATACAAAGCCCTACATGGCATGGGTCCGGATTACCTACGGGAGCACCTACTGCCAGCGTCAACACCCCTCCGTCCTGTGCGCTCCCACAGAGAAGGCCTCCTCAGGGTGCCACCGGTCAGAGAATGCAGGCTGGTGGCCCCCAGGGGGAGAGCATTCTCAGTGGGTGCGCCAACCCTCTGGAACTGCTTGCCTACCGAAATCCGGATGGCCCCCGACCTTCGCACCTTCCGGCGCGACTTAAAAACCTACCTGTTCCAGCAGTCCGGCCTGGCCTGATAGCTCTTGGGGTTTCATTTGTTTTTTACTATTGTTTAACTGTATACTTACCTTGTTCTGTACACCGCCCCGAGTCCCTTGGGAGAAGGGCGGTATATAAAAACAAACAAACAAACAAATAAATAAATAAATAAATAATTTTTAAGAGCTTCATAAAATAGGACACCAGGGGTGTCAAACTCACAATGTCACGTGATGTGTCATGATGTATCGAAACTTTTTTGCCATTGCCAGCAATGGGGTGGGCACGGTTTTGCCATGACGCATCCAGCCCACAGGCCGGCAGTTTGACATCCCTGCTTTAGTGGTATGAAATTTTCCCAGTTAAAAATATCTATATACTACAAGTACTTCTTGACTTACAATCTTTCGCCTAATGATCACTCAAAGTTACAATGGCACTGAACATGTGACTTATGATGAGTTCTTGCATTTAACAACTGTTGCAGCATCCTCTAAGTCATATTTGGGCGCTTGGCAAACAACATGTATGACTGTTGCAACATCCTGGGATCATGTGATCACTATTTTCAACCTTTTCAGGGGGAATTCTGACAAGCAAAGTCAATGGAGGGAGATGGATTTACCTAATAATTGTGTGGTGTGCTTAATGTCTGCAGCAAAACAGGTCATAAAATTGGGTGTGACTCATTTAATGGCCACATTACATAGTGACAGAGGTTCCAGTCATCATATGTCAAGGATTACCTGTATTCCCAATCAAAAATATCTTCATTCAAAAATATCCATATTTTCTGAATAGAAAAATGCCATACACTACAATTTTCTTAATAGGGATAAAATACAGGTGCATGTCTACTTCCTCACCATTTAGGCTTTTGTTAGTGGCATCACAGAGATCTCCCCTTCACCAATAGGATATCCATGCTACTATATAGAACCCAGAGGTATTCTTAGAAAATAAAAATGGTTAATGGCTGCACCTGCCCAGAATGAAGCCAAAAGTAAACTGAAGTGATTAAGAATCCCTTGAACGGTCTCACCACTAACCAGTTTTGTGAGAGTGCACACATTGTTTTCTCATAATCCCAAATGGTTTTTCTGGACCCAAAAGAGACATTCTGACTTAGGTAACTTGAGAAACTTTTTTTATATCATACCATTCTTTCAAATTAGAGCTGTTTAAAATATATTTCTGGTCTATTAGCTTTATATTTGATGGGGCAACCTACATAAAAACCTAGATCTCCTTTTCAGTGGCATCAAAGGTAGAGGAGATGAACTTCAAAGATATTCATGTATGGGCATGCACATACCACACACACACACACACACACACACACACACACACACACACAAACACACACTACATAAGATTTAGTACATGAAATGAATGAATCAATCATCCAAATCTACCTTTTGCCAAGCTACTTTTCAGTTGGAAGAGATAATTCTCCAGCATTTGGGAACAACAAGGCAGAAAATCAGGCAGAAAAACAAATAAGTAAAGATAGGCCACCCTGCATGAAAAGGCTGGGAGATAAGGT
Source organism: Vipera ursinii (assembly GCF_947247035.1). Lineage (NCBI taxonomy): Eukaryota > Metazoa > Chordata > Lepidosauria > Squamata > Viperidae > Vipera > Vipera ursinii. The sequence continues at coordinate 113,967,423 of NC_139517.1, read as the reverse complement.
GGATAGTACTACTATTAAGTAGGATTTAAAATAAATGTGAAAGGATCTCAATAAGTTTCCTGTGAAGAGTTTGTCCTTCACAGACAGCAAAAGCTAAAGTTGTTTGGTATGACTTCTAATGTTCTTCAATAAACATTCCTTATGTGAAATTCTTGGATTTCTTTTGAGTTTATAGACTGAAGCCAGATTTCAATGTTGCTTTGGGCCTTGAGAGGGAGATTCACACAGGTAGACTACTATATACATAGGGGAAAACCTATTCCTTACACATTCTTAATGTGTAAATTATGTTTCATCATGGCCATCAGGCATAGCAGCTTTGCATGGCAGACGAAATTTATGCTGATCAGCAATTTCACCCATGATTCAAGAATTCTTGAAGATCATCTTCAATGCAGCCCAGAAATGATGTGCTTTGGAACTAAGTATCTTGCTAGCCGCGGTGGCTCAGTGGGTTAGGACGCTGAGCTTGTTGATCAGTAGGTTGGCAGTTTGGCGGGTCGAATCCCGAGTGCTGCGTAACAGAGTGAGCACCTGTTACTCGTCCCAGCTTCTGCCAACCTAGCAGTTTGAAAGTACATAAAAATGCAAGTAGAAAAATAGGGACCACTACGGTGGGAAGGTAAGAGCGTTCCGTGTGCCTTTGGCGTCTAGTCATGCCAGCCACATGACCACGGAGATGTCCTCAGAGAAGCGCTGGCTCTTCGACTTTGAAACGGAGATGAGCACTGGCCCCTAGAGTCGGAAACGACTAGCACACATGTGCGGGGGAACCTTTACCTTTACCTTTTACCTTATCTTGCATCCAAGGTAAGACACAAACAGTTAGTTCTAACTTCATAAATGCATCCAAAGCTTTAAAAATAAATAATTACATGAGTGTGTTATTTTTAGTGCAGAACTAAAAGTTTGGTGTTTCTTTTTTTCCTTTGCCATTCTCTTAGTTTTAAAAAAACATCACATATTTATTTATTTTATTTATTTATTTTATTGTATTTATATGAAATACAGTTTAATTGAGAGAAATAATTTATTGACATTAACATGGTTCATTGCATATATCTGAATGATCCAGTGGGCAAACATATGGGTAGCTATCTATCCTTTAGTTGCATAATCCTCTTGATAACTGACAAAAACTTTTACAGTTTCCCCATCCTTTTACTCAATCCCATGGAAGAAATCAAGGTCAATTAATCCTACCAGAAAACTTTGAGAGGTACAGAATGATAGAGAGCAATGATACTGTTAAAGAAAAACTCTAGCGACTTCCAGTGGCGGTGCGGCGCCGGAGACAGCCTTTTCGGGCTGCCCGCGGCTCAGCTGTGTTGTTTTCACCCGAAACAGCACCGATCAGCTGTTCGGGTGGATTGGAAGCCCCCTCCTCGGGAGAAGAGGAGGGGGTGAGGCCCCAGGTAGGGGTTGAGTTCTCCGGGGCCGCCTGAGCTTAAAGCTTGGGCGGCTGAAGGATTGAACTCCCCCGTAGCCTGGGTTGCTCCCAGCTGTTCAGCGTCTCTGCTCCGGGATTTTTGGAGCGGAGCCAGGCGTTTGCGACCACCCCTGCCAGAAGGAAAGACCATGGAATAAAAGGAGCAGGCAGAGCGGTACAGGAGGATAAGGTGAAGAGGACTTTTATTTTTACTCTCTAGCTTAATGGACTTTATAAACATAAAGTGAAAGTGCGAAACAAGTGAAAGTAAAAAGATGGCAGCTAAACCTCCCTCAAAAACTCTTCGGAGTGCTGGAACTTCCCCGGTGCAACAGACATCGTTGCAAGCTTTGCTTCCTCCTGCTGCATTGACATCGAAGGATTTACAAGATGCTCTTGAAAAACAAGCCCAGGTAATTTTGGAATCACTGGGTGATAAATTGGCAAAGATCGAGGAGAAATTGGAGAAATTGGAGGACAGAATAGAAGAGAGGATGGAAGAGAAGTTCAGTGTGATGAGGGTAGACATTTTGTCTACAGTGCATAGTGTGGCTGAATGTGTGCAAGATCTGGATGAAAAAGTGGAAGACCTGACTCAAAAGAATGCCATATTAGAAGTAAAGGTACTGGAGAATGAAGATTTAAGAGACAAAATGGACAGAGAACTGAGTCTTGTTCAATATCATCAGATGCAGTATGCTGTTAGAATCAGAGGCTTAAAAGAAAATATTAGGGAAGACCTAAAGCAGCTGATTTCTGAGGCTCTGGAAGCAGTATTGCGTCAGCCAGCATCTGAAATAAAGGGATGCATGGATAAAGTGTTTCGTGTAAATTCATGGATTGCTAGACAGAGAAAGCTACCTAGAGATGTGGTGGTTTATTTTGCAAAGAGGGAAACTAGAGATGAAGTTATTCAAGCTGCCTATGATACTAAAGTTGTGATTGCTGACCAAGAAGTTTTGGTTTTAAAAGAAATTCCTCCAAAGATTTTAAGGAGAAGGAAGGACTTTGCATTTCTTGTGCAGGAACTCAAACAACGTGATATAAGGTTCAGATGGGAGATTCCAGTTGGATTGGTGGTGATGCATGAAGGCAAAAGGTACCGTCTGGTTACTGTGACACAGGCGCGTGATTTTTACAATAATGTTTTAAAAGCAACCCCACTATCACTTCTGGAAGCTGCAAAGGGATCTGGAGAAGGAAAACCTCAAGAGGCTGAAGCTGGATAGACAGAGGAGAATGGTGCTGGAGGGGATCAAGCTATAACTTCCTTGGCTGATCCTGGAGAGCAGAGGGTGACGCGTGCCGCTTTAAAACGAGCAAAAAAAATAAAAGAACAAGATCAGCAGAAGTTTATGGAACTTTCAAAACGTACTTACAGCCAAGCAGTGGGAGGAGCACGGCCCAAAGGAGATAGTGGGCCTATTAAAGATGTGCTCCAACAGCTTTGGGATGACATGCATGGCGACTAAATTTTTAACTTGGAACGTTAATGGACTAAATTCACCACAGAAGAGGAAGAAAGTTTTTCAATATTTAAAACAATTCAAGATAGATGTTATATGTTTGCAAGAAACGCATATTAGGGTTATGGACCAAAAGTATTTATCGAACTCAAGGTTGGGCACGCAATTTGTTGCTTCTGCAATGAATAAGAAAAATGGAGTGGTGTTTATGTTAAAAGTGCTTTAACAGCGGACTTAATTGAAGCAGATAAGCATGGAAGATACGTTATGATAGAGTTGCTGTTAGAAGGTAAAAAGACGCTTTTAGTTGGATTATATGCTCCTAATCAACAACAAGCTGATTTTTTTAGTTTACTTCACACAAAGCTTACTCAGTTGGATTATAAATCATTTATTTTTATGGGGGACTGGAATGGTGTTTTGGATGTACAGATGGACAAGGCTGGTTCTTTTAAGTGCGTTCCAAGTCATGCTAGACTGCCTAAATCCTTTTTTGAAATGAAGGATGATTTGGAACTGCGAGATATTTGGCGTGATATACATTTGCATGAAAAGGATTATACTTTTTTTTCTGACAGACATCAATCTTTTTCCAGGATCGATTTTATTTTGCTGACTAATGACTTTTTTTCTAGGATTAAGAAGGTGAAGATATGTGCAAGAACTATTTCTGATCACAGCCCAGTTTGGCTAGAGATTAATAAGGAGAATAGAGATAGGCGCTCGTGGTGCGTAAATGAGAATTTGTTTAGAAATCAGAGAAATGTGGAAGAATGTAAACAGCGGATGAAGGATTTTTTTTAAAATTAATATGAATAAGGATACTTCTATGGACATGGTTTGGGATGCTAGCAAGGCCTATATGAGAGGGGTGTTGATATATATGAATAATAAACACTGACGTACTTTGGAAGCCAGGAGGAAAGAATTGGAGAATGAAATTAAGGAAAAAGAAAAGGCTTTGATTTTGAATCCAGCGGATGTGAAGATTAAGGAGGTTATTAAGTTATTAAGAGGACAATTTGATAAATTAATGGCTGACCAAGTGGCAACCAATTTGTGGTTTGCCAGGCACAACACCTTTTGCAATGCTAATAAGCCAGGTAGATGGCTAGCTTATAGACTGAGGAAAAAGCAAAGGGCTTCTAATATAGATAAAATTGAGCATAAGGGAAGGGTTGTGTTTCAACAGGATCTTATTAAGGAAGCTTTTGTGGATTTTTATTCTAAATTATATGCTAAGGAGAAGATTAATGAAAAAGATATTGATGTATATTTGGAGAATGCTAGCATCCCGGTCCTTACGCAAGTACAAAAAGACGGGATTAACCAATTGATAACAGAAGAAGAAATTCTTATAGCAATTAAGGAATTGAAGGTGGATAAAGCGCCAGGTACGGATGGTTTGACTGCGGCTTATTACAAAAATTTACAATTAGAGTGTCACGACGTCCTCTGCCAGGAAACAAAAGCACTCCAAAAGGAACGGGTGACCAGGTTTATTTCTTCCACAAAGCAAACCGCGATAAAGTCAGCGTTGAGGCACCTAGCCTCAACGCTCTTTTATTATGTTACCACACCCTAACCCCACCCCTTCAAAGCAAACCGGCATCCGCCCGCCTCCCCATAAACACCCCACCCATCACCGTGCATAGCCACCACCCATCGTGTGCACTGCTGCAGCCTGTCAAAGTCCCTCCCAGGTGAGTTCTGTCCTTCCGCTCCCTCGCGCGCCCCAGTCCGTGCTGGTGTTGCGGGTGTTAAACTCCCCCCCGAGTCCAGTAACAGAGGGTGGCGAAATGGGCACAGTCACACACCCCTCCACAGTTTGCTGGAGCGTGTCCAACTGCCCGCTTGGTTCAGCCCGTTGCTGCCCGGGCGCCATCCGCAGTCCAGAGTCCAGCTGCCGAGAAACAAACGTCAGCGCCAGACCGGTGGACGCCCGGCGCCGTCCCCGGTGACAAGGCGAGCGCACGCCCGCCGGCCGTCTGGGAGCAGGCGCGCCGATCAGCTGAGCACCGGCCAGCTGCTCGGCGGGATTGCGGCGGCACGCTCCGCGAAGTCCGGGCGAAGCCACGCCCTCTACATGAGCGTCCGGGGTCCGGGAAAGGTGCTGCCCGGGCGCGCCGATCAGCTGGGGTCCGGAAAGGTGCGAGCCGGGCGCGCCGATCTGCTGGGGAGCGGCTGGCTGCTCAGCGGGGCTGCGGCGGCATGCTGTGGCGGCAGACGAAGCCACGGCCATCGACCAAATGCCCGGGGCCCGACGATCCGGAGGGGGTGCACCGATCAGCTGGGTGCCGGCCAGCTGATCGGCGGAGATGCGGCACGCTCCGCGGTGCTCGGGCGAAGCCACGCCCATCATTTTAGTGTCCAGCTGTTCGGCGGAGCTGCAGCGCGCCTCACGACGATCCGGAGGGGGTGCGCCGATCAGCTGGATGCCAGCCAGCTGATCGACGGAGCTGCGGCACGCTCCACAGTGTTTGGGCGAAGCCACGCCCATTACGGCAGGTTCCGGGGCCCGACGGTGGCAATGTCAAGGCCCGAGCGGGCGGCGGACCGGCGGGGCTTGACAGTCGGCTTCCCCGTCGGGGGACCCCGTGCAGCCGATAGATGTGAGTCAGGAACAGTCGTGCCAGCCGTCGGTGGACGGCAACCCCTTGCAGGGGACGAAGTGTGCTTGTCTGGAGAAAAGGTCGATGACTGTCCAGATTACCGTGTAACCCCTGCTTTCCGGCAACCCGATGACGAAGTCCATGGCCGCACGGGGTCCGAAACTGTCACGGGGACTGGTACAAAATACAGGCAATCTTAGATTCTCGGGTACGGAGGGGGCAGATACAATACCTCGTGATGTGGAAGGGGTATCCACTGGCAGAGGCCTCATGGGTGGAGAAAGGGGATGTGCAGGCATCTCGCCTGATCATGGCTTTTCACCGTGCACATCCGTCCAAACCGGGGGGTAGCGCTGGGGACTCAGCAGCCTGTCTTCGCGGAGGTCTATCCTGTTGTTCTTCTTTTGCAGGAGGGCAGGTGGTAGGGGAAACTGTCACGACGTCCTCTGCCAGGAAACAAAAGCACTCCAAAAGGAACGGGTGACCAGGTTTATTTCTTCCACAAAGCAAACCGCGATAAAGTCAGCGTTGTGGCACCTAGCCTCAACGCTCTTTTATCATGTTACCACACCCTAACCCCACCCCTTCAAAGCAAACCGGCATCCGCCCGCCTCCCCATAAACACCCCACCCATCACCGTGCATAGCCACCACCCATCATGTGCACTGCTGCAGCCCGTCAAAGCCCCTCCCAGGTGAGTTCTGTCCTTCCGCTCCCTCGCGCGCCCCAGTCCGTGCTGGTGTTGCGGGCGTTAAACTCCCCCCCGAGTCCAGTAACAGAGGGTGGAGAAATGGGCACAGTCACACACCCCTCCACAGTTTGCTGGAGCGTGTCCAACTGCCCGCTTGGTTCAGCCCGTTGCTGCCCGGGCGCCATCCGCAGTCCAGAGTCCAGCCGCCGAGAAACAAACGTCAGCGCCAGACCGGTGGACGCCCGGCGCCGTCCCCGGTGATGAGGCGAGCGCATGCCCGCCGGCCGTCTGGGAGCAGGCGTGCCGATCAGCTGAGCGCCGGCCAGCTGCTCGGCGGGATTGCAGCGGCGCGCTCTGCGAAGTCTGCGCGAAGCCACGCCCTCTACATGAGCGTCCGGGGTCCGGGAAAGGTGCTGCCCGGGTGCGCCGATCAGCTGGAGTCCGGAAAGGTGCGAGCCGGGCGCGCCGATCTGCTGGGGAGCGGCTGGCTGCTCAGCGGGGCTGCGGCGGCATGCTGTGGCGGCAGACGAAGCCACGGCTATCGACCGAATGCCCGGGGCCTGACGATCCGGAGGGGGTGCGCCGATCAGCTGGGCGCCGGCCAGCTGATCGGCGGAGCTGCGGCACGCTCCGCGGTGCTCGGGCGAAGCCACGCCCATCATTTTAGTGTCCAGCTGTTCGGCGGAGCTGCGGCGCGCCTCACGACGATCCGGAGGGGGTGCGCCGATCAGCTGGATGCCAGCCAGCTGATCGACGGAGCTGCGGCGCGCTCCGCAGTGTTTGGGCGAAGCCACGCCCATTACAGCAGGTTCTGGGACCCGACGGTGGCAATGTCGAGGCCCGAGCGGGCGGTGGACCGGCGGGGCTTGACATAGAGATGATAAAACCGTTAAAGGAACTGTTCCAGAAAATTCAGAAGGGGGGAAAGGTGCCTCCGTCTTGGAAAACTGCTTTTATTTCTTTGATTCCGAAGGAAGACCAAGATGCTACTCAAGTTAAAAATTACAGACCGATATCACTTTTAAATACAGACTATAAGATATTTGCTAAGGTGTTGGCTAATAGACTGATGAGGGTTCTGCAACAGGTGACTCATGGGGACCAAACGGGGTTTATTAGTGGTAGGCAAATGAAAAATAATGTGAGGCATATAGTTGATGTGTTAGAGTTTTTGGAGAGGAACAACCAGATCCCTGCGGCGCTAATCTTTTTAGATGCTGAAAAAGCTTTTGATCAATTGAATTGGCAATTTTTGATGAAAGTTCTAGATAAAATGAATTTTGGGGAAAAAATTTTGCAACCGATTAGGGCATTATATCAAAAACAAACTGCCCGAATTATAGTTAATAATAGCCTGACAGAAGCATGTAATATTGAGAAGGGCACAAGGCAAGGGTGTCCGTTATCGCCCTTGTTATTTGTGTTAACATTGGAGATATTATTGGTTAAAATACGGAATTCGGAAAAAATTAAGGGTATACAAATTAGAGATCAGGATTATAGATTGAGAGCATTCGCAGATGACCTGGTTGTTACAGTGACCCAGCCGGAGAACTCTGTTGTGGACCTGATGGAGATAATAATGCAATATGGGAAGGTTTCTGGATTTAAAGTTAATATACAAAAAACTAAAATTCTGGCCAAAAATATAACAGCTTCGCAAAAGGCTCTCTTAGAAGGATTAACTGGATTCGAGATTGTTAAAAGGGTCAAATATTTGGGGGTGCTTCTGTCACCCTCTAATACAAAGTTATATAAAAACAACTATGAAAAATTATGGGGGAAAATTCAAAAAGAAATGGAGAGTTGGGAAAAATTGCAACTGTCTTTGTTGGGGCGAATCGCAGCAGTGAAAATGAATGTCCTGCCTAAATTTTTATTTTTATTTCAAATGATACCGATTCTTAAGAAAGATTCTAATCTGGAGGAATGGCAGCGAGGTATCAATAAATTTGTTTGGGCAGGGAAAAGGCCACGAGTTAAACTTAAGATTATGCAGGATACTCGTGAAAGAGGTGGTCTTAAAATGCCCAATTTTAAATTATATTATGAAGCTGCTGCGTTAGCAGGAATAAGTGATTGGCTTAATTTGACACAAGAGAGATTATTAAATCTTGAGGGCCACGACTTGTTGTTTGGCTGGCACGCATATTTGTTGTATGATAAGAAGGTAGATAATGTGTTTAGAGTGCATATTTTAAGACAGGCATTGTTGAGAGTTTGGAAGAAGTATAGACATAAGTTAGATTGCAAGATACCATTGTGGGCAATCCCAAAACACGCAATAGAAAATATAAATGTTGGTTTTAAACATGATGTGACTACGTATAAGGAGATTTTAAGTTTGGAAAGAAATGTCTGGTGTCTGAAACCATACAGCCTCTTGCAAGATGAGAAGATTGTCCAGACTTGGTTTCAATATACTCAGCTACGGGCCAGGTGGAAAGAAGATCAGAAAACTGGTTTTACAATGACTGATGAAAATCTGATAAAGCAAATCAGAAATCAGGGTCCAGCACATATTAAACGGATATATCTTGCTTTGATAGAAATTGACTCAGAAACAGAACTTGTTAAAGATTGTATGATTAAATGGGCCCAAAACATCCAAGAAGTTATTACAATGGACACGTGGGAAAGGATTTGGGTGAGGAACGTAAAATTCACACAAGCTCAAAATTTAAGAGAGAACTTTTATAAAATGTTTTACAGATGGCATTTAGATCCTAAAAAGCTTGCAAGTATGTATCCGAACTATCAGCATAAATGTTGGAGGTGTGGTGAAGAAGATGCAACATATTTTCATATATGGTGGACTTGTAAAAAGGTTAAGGCTTTTTGGATAAAAATTTGGTGGAATATGCAGAAGATTTTTAAGCAAAGGATAAAGTTTTGACCGCAACTTTTTTTGTTGGGAATAATTACAGATGTTACAGTTGTGGACACTAAATTGATGCTGAATTTAATTACGGCAGCAAGACTCTTAATAGGTCAGTATTGGAAGAAGGAGGAACTGCCGACTATAGAAGAATGGACCTTAAAGGTTTCTGACCTGGCAGAGATGGCAAAGATATCGGCTTATTTGAAAGATCACTCGCAAGAACGTTATAATATGGAGTGGAGAAAATGGATCGAGTATATCCAGAATAAATATGGGACTAAAAAGTTTCATGTAGCATTTGAATAAGTCTTCCTTTCTTTTCTCTTTTTTTCTCTTTTTTATATATTTTATATTAATAGTGTTTGTAGTTATCCTATATGAGCTAGAGAGAGATAGATTTTAGAGTTTATGGTTGTTAGCATATGGATGTTTATGATTGTTTTTTTTTGTTTTTTATACCTTGTACTTAGCTCTGGGAAGTCGGGGGGGGAGGGGAGGGGGAGAGGGGTAGGGAGGGAGGGATAGGGGAGGGGTAGGGGGGATTGTTAAAGATAAAATGTATGATAAAACTTTTCAATAAAAAAAGAAAAAAGAAAAACTCTAGCAGCCATACAAACAACAAAAAGGTAAGTTCAAAAACCTCTTGAAAATAGTATTAATTATTTATTAATTAATATTATCTAATTTAGAACAAGCCTAACCCTATTCTCTTGATCATATAAATATATCCTTGTTCTGGAGTGCGTAACCACAATGAAATCCACATTATAGTCTTCTTCCTGTCCACCATTAATAACAACAAAAATAATAATAATAACAATAACAACAACAATAATAATAAAAGTTGAAAGAGACCATGGAGGACATCTAGTCCAACCCCCTGCTCAGGCAGGAAACCCTATATCATTTCAGACAAATGGCTGTCCAGACTCTTCTTAAAAACTTCCAGTGTTGGAGCATTCACAGCTTCTGGAGGAAGGTTGTTCCACTGGTTAATTGTTCTAACTGTCAGGAAATGTCTCCTTAGTTCTAGGTTGCTTCTCTCTTTGGTTAGTTTCCATCCATTGCTTCTTGTCCTGTACTTTGGAGAATAGCTTCACTCCCTCTTCTTTGTGGCAAACCCTGTGATATTGGAACAATGCTGTCATGTCACCCCTCATCCTTCTCTTCATTAAACTAGACATACACAATTCCAGCAACTGTTCCTTATATGTTTTAGCCTCCAGTCCCTAATCATCTTTGTTGTTCTTCTCTGTACTCTTTCTAGAGTCTTTACATCTTTTTTACATCATGGTGACCAAAACTGGATGCAGTATTCCAGGTGTGGCCTTACCAAGGCATTGTAAAGTGGTATTAATACTTTACATGATCTTGATTCTATCTCTCTGTTAATACAGCCTAGCACTGTGTTGGCTTTTTTGGCAGCTGCAGCACACTGCTGGCTCATATGTAAGTGATTGTCCACTAGGACTCCCTCTCAGAGCTACTACTGTTGGGCAAGGTACCACCTATACCAGACATGTCAAACACAAGGCCTGGGGGCCAGATCCAGCCCGCGAAGTGGTTTCATGCGGCCCGCGAAGCCATCCTGGAAACAGTGAGCGAACGGCCCCCACTGCCTTGGCCCTGGCCCAGAGACCCTCCTTCTGCCAAAGACCCTCAGATCTGTCCCACTCCTGCCCAGGCTCCCATACGCACCCTTGATGTGAATGATGTAGAGCTGGCCATGCCCACCCAGTAGGCCATATGCACTCTAGCCACGCCCACCCAGTAGGCCACACCCACCCAGGCCATACCCACCCGGCCCCCTGAGGGCAACCGCAATGCTAATGCGGCCGTCAATGAAATTGAGTTTGCCACCCCTGACCTATACTATACCTATGCATTTGGTTTTTCTTGCTTAAATGTAGATCCTTATTTTTTTCACCATTGAATTTCATTTTGTTAGATAGCGCCCAATGTTCAAGTCTGTTGAGATCCTTCTGTATCTTAAGCTTATCTTCTGGCGTGTTGGCTATTCCTGCCAGCTTGGTGTTGTCTGCAAATTCGATAGGTTTCCCCATCCATCCCCTCATTCAAATCATTGATGAAGATGTTGAAGAGCACTTCAACAATACAATTTGTCTGGCATGATCTGTTTTTGACAAACCCATGTTAGCTTTTGGTAATGACTTTGTTTGCCTCTAGGTTTTCACTGATTCGTCGCTTGATTATCTCTTCCAAAATCTTCTCAGTTTTTGAGGTCAGGCTGATAGGTCTGTAGTTTCCTGGATACTTTCTTTCCCTTTTTTGAAAATGGGAACTACATCAGCTCTTTTCCAGTCCTCTGGTAGTTCCCCAGTGCTCCAGGATCTTTTAAAGATATAGTTCAGTGGTTCTGAGATCACATCTGCCAGTTCCTTCAGAACCTTGGGGTGTAATCCATCTCGTCCTGGCTATTTGCTGATATTCTGCCTTCAAAATTTCCCAAGCTTTTTGAGTTGTTTTCCCCTTGAGGATTGTCATCCATGGAATCCTTCCCAAACTCTAAGTTTATTGTAATTAGCTCTCTTAAATTCCAAGACTCTAGTTTGACTATGTTTTATTGCTTATGCTTGCATAATGTTGAATTCCAATATTGCATGATCATCCCCCCCCCAAGGTTCCTGTGGCTTCAAAACCTTCTATCATTTCATCTCTGTAATAATTAGGTCCAATATGGCTGATTTCCTAGTTCCCTTCTCTACTTTTTGGGAGACATAGTGGTCTACTAGGTTTGTCAGGAATCTGTTTGATCTTCCACTTGGTTCAGAGCTTGTGATATCAGGGTAATTAAAGTCCCCCATTACTATTGCGATGTGCTTCCTATATACCTTAGTTTACTGACTTATTTCCTCTGTTTGGTTGGGTGGCCTATGGTATACACCTATGGCAATGTCATCTTTCCCCTTTTATATTGACCCAAATGCATTCAAGACAATTTTCATCATTATTGTGTTCTATTTCTGTAGAGATAAAGTTATTTCTTATATAGAAAGCAACTCCACCTCCTCTTTTATATGGTCTGTTTCTTTTAAATAATTTAAATCCTCTAGCTGCGTGTTCCATTCATTGGTTTTATCCCACCAAGTTTCCATAATGGCAACAATATCATATCTGCCCTCATTCATCTGAATCTCTAGTTCACCCTGTTTATTGCTCAAACTCTGTGCATTGGTGTATAGACATTTGAGTCCTTTATGACTGACCTGTGTTTACTTTCTACATAACCTGTGTGGTGCGTGAGTTCCCCTATTTTCTTACCACCTGTTTGATTAGTGTACGTGATGTGGCATTCACTATTATAAGCTTGATTTTGCTTGATAGCTAGGTTGATATTCTTGTCCGCACACACTTCTATGTTACATGCACTGATAATCCTATAATTTTTAGATTGCCGGAGACAGGAATGTTCTGTATCAATTAACTCACTGTCCCCATTGTTCAGTTTAAATATTTCTCCAGAAAATCTGTGAATTTATTGCCACGTAACTCAGTCCCTTACTTTGATGCAAACCATCTCTTTTGTACACATTTTCTTTGGACCAGTTGCAGACATCATGACTAATATAACCAAAGCCTCCTCTAGCCACATATTGAATTCTGCTATATGCTGGCCTTTTCCATTTTGTTCCTTAGAACCTGCAGAACCTCTGAAAAAGTAAGCCTACAACCTATCCTGCTGAGTTCTTGCCCCAAGTTCTGGAAATCATTCTGCACAGAGAGTACATCTTTTGGAGACAGGTCGTTAGTGCTAAGATATACAACAGCATCCACACCACAGTCCTTGCTGGCATTCTTGACTATCTTAAAAATGTGCTTCTTGTCCCTACTGGCAGTATCACCTAGAAGACACCTGACCTCTTTCAAAACCTCTGTATCCTTTCCTAAATTTACATCCCTTATAAATGAATCACCAACCAGAAGGTGGCTTCTCTTTTTGGATGCCTTGCTCTTCTTGCATAACTGATGTGTAATATCTGATTCACACTTTCCCCTATCCAAAGCAAGTTCTTCATCTCGGACCATGATCCCCTGCTTGTTTGAGTTATCATCATCACTTGTCTCCCTAGTGTCCCTATTAAGGTCAGCAAGGACATTTGCATAACTATTACAAATGAACCCTTATATGTGAATATTCAGAATGTTTTTCAGTTGGAAATAAACCATCAATCTGGAATATACCATATTTTCCGGCGTATAAGACGACTGGGCGTATAAGACGACCCCCTACATTTCCTGTTAAATTATAGGGTTTGGGCTATACTCGCAGTATAAGACTACCCCTCTTCCAACGCACACTAAATAAAAATTAAAAAACATCAGATTTGATTTTAATATGGTAATTTTAATTCAAATGCTTATGACATGCAGGTGCTTAGTAGGAAAACTGTCACTTATAAACATAAGGCTGTTTGTCATCAAACATGTAAACATAAAACAGTGCAAGTGGATTAAACAACAACAACAACAACAATAATAATAATAATAATAATAATAATAATAATAATAATAATAATAATAATAATAATAATAATAAGTTGGAGGGGACCTTGGAGGTCATCTAGTCCAACCCCCTGCTAAGGCAGGAAACCCTATAAACCCTGTAAAAAATCACAGACTGCAGCTTCTTCTCCAATTGGTCCTGCTTTCCCTGCGCAGACTAAATGGGAGATCCGCTCCAGGTTTTCCAGCCAGCCCTGTCCCTAAATTTTCAGCACCCGGCGTATAAGACAACCCCTGACTTTTGAGAAGATTTTCATGGGTTAAAAAGTAGTCTTATATGCCAGAAAATACAGTATGTATCAGTTGGATTCACCAACACACACATATACACACACATAAGGCAATAAGAATGTCAGAAAGCAACATTCCAAAGTCTTGGATATAGAAATGTTGAAGAATTCCCATAAGGTCTCTACATCAGATTGAACTAACAACCCCTCCAAATTTAGCATGTGAATAAAAAAAAAGTTAAATATACCATTTAATTTTTCATTTCTTGATGTTTGGAAAGCAGGATTTAAAGACCAAGCTGGAAGCTGTTGAGGTGACACATCTGGAAAAGTAATAATGTTAAACCTAAGAGCAGGAACATTTTAAATAGGTCAGGGATGGCAGCCATAGATTTTTTTACCTAAATGTTTGAAAAAGGGCTGGGATTCTAATCATATGGCCACTAATTTAACAACTGCAGTGATTCACTTAACAACTGTAGCAAGAAAGATTGTAAAATGGGGACAAATTCACTTCACAAAAGTTTCACTTAGCAACAGAAATTTTGGGCTCTATTGTGGTCGTACATTGAGGACTACGTATATTAAATCATCAGAATCTCTATTAGCTACCAGAGGCTGGATTCCTCTGCATGTCTATCTAGAAGTTACATTACATTACATTTTTTTTAAAAAATGTGTTGATTGGTAAATTAAATCTGCTTCTTTTATTATACGGTATACTGTTTTGCAAAAAAAGGTCCCCAATAGGCAAACTAAAACTGGAATCAAAATACAAGCTGTGCTGCTTTCTTTGCAATTATACCAGAATGTTTTCTCATTCTGTTCTGTAAGGATCTAGTGTTCACCCTTAGTATTGCCTAAATATTTCCCATTCAAATATTAGCCAGAATTGACCCTGTTTAGTTTCTGAACTCTTACAAGATTGACTGAGTGCTGCCTCAATATCTTTGAAATCATACTTTTATGAAAAAATATTTGCTAATTATACAGATCAAGTAACGGTTGTAAAGGATTAATCATCAGAAAGAAAAAGCAATAATGTTTACAGTAAAAGCTACTTAATGAAAAGAGAGTCAGTTTGGTTAAGGCCCCAAGCTAGATACTGTGAATTCTAGTTCCACCTTGGATACAAAGCCAGTTGGGTCACCTTGGACCTATTACTCTCTCTCTCAGCTCTAGGAAGGAGGCAATGACAAACCACTTCTAAAATCTTGTCAAGAAAACTTCAGGCAGTCACCTGAACACTGACTCAGAAGCAGAAAAGCAAAGTGTGCCGAAAACATAAAATGTGCAATGAACACAATATGTAGTCATATTGATTTGTGCTTAGATTGTAAGCCGCCCTGAGTCTTCGGAGAAGGGCGGGATATAAATGGGATTAAAATAAAATAAAATAAAAAATAATGAAGGCATAAAACATCCAATAAATATATTGATCAGATATTAAAACCAACAGAATCAGGAATGAAGGTTGAAAAAGATTAATCATGGGAGCAAAATATAAAATTCTGAAATTCAGTCGCAAGTACAATAAGAAGCAACACTAGGTGGGTGTGAAGATGATTAAGGTACTGTGGTGGACAACCTCTGGGTAGAGATGAACATGAAGAAGTGAGTTAAGCTAAAGACCAGTCTTAGTGATGGTTTTCAAGTCCCTACATGGCATGGGTCCGGAATACCTCGGGGACCACCTGCTGCCGGCGTCAACTCCCCTCCGCCCTGTGCGTTCCCACAGAGAGGGCCTCCTCAGGGTGCCTCCAGTCAGAGAATGCCGGCTGGTGGCCCCCAGGGGGAGGGCCTTCTCTGTGGGCGCCCCGGCTTTGTGGAATCAACTGCCGGTGGAGCTCCGGATGGCACCGGATCTCAGCTCCTTCCGGCGCGGGTTAAAGACCCACCTGTTTGAACAAGCCGGCCTGGCCTGATGGGGAGTTAATTTGGGTTTTAAATATTTGTATATTTTATTGTTTTATCTTGGGCATTAATTTAATTCTATTTTAACTTTTGTAGTTTTGTACTTTTATCATATGCCCTGTTCACCGCCCTGAGTCCCTTGGGAGAAGGGCGGTATAAAAATTTAATAAAAACTAAACTAAACTAAACTAATGAAATATTATATTTCCACAATACTCAGTCAGACAGGAAAGCCAGAACAGACATGAACTCAGTGACAGGTTTCACTTTGTGGCTGTCTATTATCTATCTATTACTAGTACTTAGAGTCATGCAGCCTCCAATACGGAAAACAATAATTAATTAAAGATTCGAAATAAATTGAATTTGAAAACCTCATCGTTTTTACCAAACTCCAAACCACTTTCTGAACAAACTCAAAGACAGAAGTCTCTACCAACAGATTTTTTTTTCCCACCTCATGAACAGATCATGTATTCCCGCTGCATGCAGTTTCATAAAAGGACTTATCCTTTCATCCCATTGCTGCTAAATTCACTCAAGAGAGTTACTAAAAGATTTTTGTCAAAGCCATTTAAAAGTCCAAGTAAATAATGCATCTCTTCTTGATGTTCCCAAGGGCTCAGCTTCTTTGCCATGTCTTATTTTCCTTTCATTTACTGGTCAGTGGGCCAACCATCTCTCTAGTTTGTCTCCTGCTTTTGTTGCATTTTGTTATTTTTTTCTTACCAATGTAATTATTAGTAGTCTTAATTTTTAAACAATTTACTCCTTGAAATTTCATAGTATCTGGATGCATTCATTCTGAGAGAGAATATTTTCTTCTCTTTCCGCTCCTTTGGACAGGACTGACAAGTTTTGATGGAAGTTTCCATTTCTCAAATGGCATTATTGAATGTATGTATGTATGCATGTATGTATGTATGTATGTATGTATGTATGTATGTATTAAATTTATATGCCTCACATCTTGCCATCAAGCAACTCTAAGCAGCTTACAACAAGCTAAAGATGGCATTATAAAACATTAAAACAGTAAAATATAAATATTATCATTTAAATTAACATTAATTATGCTGGTGACCTCATGGATGATGCATCTAACTGAAGTTCTACTATTGCCATTTTGAATAACCCTACTAAATATTTAATACAGTAATAGAGCATAAGAAATACCATTATGTACTAAGCTATCCAAATCTCTGAATTCCTATTATAGTTGCTGTGCATCAAATGACTAATATGACTAGCAATATTTGACTTGAGATTTCTGGATTTTAGCCTCTTCCCAGGCTCCTCCGTAACAGAATTAAATCTCTACAGAAAAAAACAGAAGTGGACAAGCCTTTATTTTTCCCCCAACGACCATATTCACATTTCCCCAAACTCTTTCATCTGCAAAGTTAGTCTCTGTTGTTCATCAACAACTTTTTTTGTGTGAAAATGGCTTAAAGAATGCAAGTTGAAACACAAATATTGGCTGGCAGGGGAATTCTGGGAATTTATTATTTATTATTTATTTATTAATTTAATTTATATACCGCCCTTCTCCCGGAGGACTCAGGGCGGTGAACAGGGCAATACATAAAAACTAGATACAAAAATTAAAAATTATTAAAACGTGATTAAACAATGCCCATAATAAATTAATACAGATTAAAAATTGAAGTTCATTTATAAAAATCCCACCCCGTCCCATCAGGCCAGGCCAGCTTGTTTGAAGTCCACCCTTCTTAAAAGTTACCATGGTTGAGAAACAACAAGTTTTCAGTACTTCTTGCTAAATGTCTG
Source organism: Vipera ursinii (assembly GCF_947247035.1). Lineage (NCBI taxonomy): Eukaryota > Metazoa > Chordata > Lepidosauria > Squamata > Viperidae > Vipera > Vipera ursinii. The sequence goes on along the minus strand of NC_139517.1, from coordinate 113,949,885 downwards.
TGGAAGTTCTAATTGATCCAAGTTATGGTTATTCCAACTTGATTTTCTGATTTTTCTTTAAGATATTTTGCTTCTCATCCAAGAAGCATCATCTCAGTTCTGAATGATTGCAGAGTGTATAAATTCCTTCCAATCCCCACCATTAGTTGAAACTGAAGAAACTTCTTGGATGAGAAGCGAGATGTCATAAAGGAAAATGAGAAGTTCAATTGCCTTTAAAATAAAACCTTTGAGTCTTTTTCTGCCACTATCTAACAGTAGGGCCCGACTTTGGCAGTTGTGAACTGATAGCTTTTTTTTTGCCATCAATCCCATTTGCCATTCATTCCCACTGCCCTTTAAATCCAATTCATATTTTTTTTCTCTTTTTGTTCTCACATCTGCAACTTGAAAATACATGCTCACCAGGGAGCACCTTCAGACATGCTTGCTCAACCCAAACAAGCCAAGGCTGTATTGGTTAATTTGACAGCTCATACTTCCCTTTCAAAGCTTATATTGCTCCAGAACATGAAGAAAAGAAAAACGTTTCTCAGTCATAGTCACAGACTATGCCCAGGAAGAGTGGGAACTTTGACTTTGGGGCTTTGCTCAGACCTGGACAATGAAACAAAGCTTCCATACACTGGAATTTGTGTTTATTCAACCCTGATGTGAAAGAGAAAATAAAAGCTATTTTCCTAGAAGTGGCCAAACAAAAAGAATCTTTTTTAAAAAAAATGCAGTAGACAACCGCTGTACTTCTAGCCAGTATCACAACTTGAGTATCAAAAAAAACCAACTTTAAATCTTCATGATTAAGTTTAGAGTGGCACTAATGCTTAAGCTCAGAGTCCAAGCTATAGCTCATTTGAAAACACTCTCTGAAACCTCACAGGAACATTTTTAATAACTAAATTAATGCCACTCTGCAACATGTGCCAATGGATTAAATATATACCATCACAGGTAGACATTTGTCCTGCTATGTGTGGAGTGGTGTTCAGGTCAGTGTTAATGCTCAGAAAATGCTTGGTCATGTCCCTGCAGTTTTGTTTTGCTTTGTTTTTAATTTTTATTAAATTTTGTTTACAAAATAAAAATACAGAAAACATCAGTTAGAAAATTAAGAAAAGTGCAAAGAGAGAGAAAAAAAGGAGTGACTTTTTTCTGTGAAGTAAAATACAAAAAAATGCAACCCCAATCATTTGCTTTACATTTTTCCAAGCCATTTCTATAATAACAAAATCATTCTAATCATCAAAACTGTTATGTACTGGGCTCTTGTGATACACCACGTGGGTTGCTGGAGAAGCTAACGGCTCTCCAGCAACCCAGACTGTCTCCTGTCCTGCAATTGGCTAGCCCCAGGCGGAAAATGGTTGGTTCAAACCTATTGTTGGTTCAAGCCCTTGCTTCAGTACAGTTCCAGCAAGAAATAAAAGTATGACATCCTGTACTCAGCCTCGCGTCATCATTCCTGCACCAGAGAACCCACTATTTAACAGTGGTGACGAGGATGGGATCCTGCTTCGCTGATTAAGAGCTGAAGTCCACGAGGGGAAGGCAGCACATGCCGGAGGGAAGAGGCATCCCCCCCCTCTCTTAAGGCCAGCTAGCAAGCTACACTAGTGGCCTTGTGCTCAGTGGACACATTCCTTGAGCCTTGAAGCAGGATCCAAAGGTTGCAGGAAACAGAGAGAAGAATGCCAAAGATCAGCAAATTCAGAGAATTCGACGTGAAACACCCAGAGGAATGGCCATCTTATCTTTCACAAGTAGAAAACTATCTTAGAGCCAATCAGATCACGGAAGAAGGACTGAAGGCTGCAATGCTGCTTTGCGTGTGTGGCCCAGCAACCTTTGATTTGGCCAAGAATCTTTTCGCGCCAACACCAATTGAAGCAGTCTCCTATGCAGATCTAAAAAAGAAGCTAACTGGGCACTTCCAGCCCAAGATGTCTGAGGTGGCTTGGCGATTCAAATTCGACCAAAGAGTGAAGCTACCTGGAATTGGACTCCAGCTCTGCAGTCTCAATCATTTCACAAGACACATTTAACTTTGTGTGTAGGCGCAGTAACAATTGGGCCAAACTAAGACCCTCAGATATCATTTTAATGGATTTTCAGAATGTTCATGTTAAAGTTAAGGGAGAAGCCACTTTATTGGTAAAATTTAAAGGGTTTTTGGGGCACCTAGATGTAATAGTAGTAGGGGGGCAGAGAACGAGTCTCATTGGACTTGATTGGTTTGATGCCTTAGGTATTCAGATTACTGGCATAAACCAGACACAAACTGCAGACCTCATGTCAATGTGCGAAGAATACACAGATGTATTTGATTCAACCCTAGGGACATACACAGGCCCGCCTATCTCTTTTAAGTTAGATCTCAATCTTGTCCCAATCAGGGTTAAACCTCGCAGGGTCCCCTTTGCTTTAAAACATAAAATTGATTCCAAAATTGATAAGCTTGTAGAACAGGGTGTGTTACAGCCTGTTGATGGGGGAGAGTGGGAAACTCCTATAGTCACTCCACTTAAAGCCAACGGGGAATTTTGCATTTGTGCTGACTATAAATGCACATTAAATAAGGCCCTCAAGCAACATGCTTACCCAGTCCCAGTGGTCAATCATATTTTAGCTTCCTTGCAAGGGGGGAATTATTTTTGCTAAACTTGATTTAGCACAGGCCTATCAGCAATTGCCGGTTGATAAGGCCACAGCTGCGGCTCGAACAATCATGACTCACAGAGGGGCATTCAAGGTTAAATGCTTACAGTTTGGAGTCAGCATTGCACTGGGTATTTTTCAGGGAATCACGGAGCGTACACTCAAGGGTATTCAGGGTGTCTGCCCTTATTTTGACTATATTCTTATTGCAGGGGAATCCCCTGAAGTGTTGGCCAGTAGGCTCAGGGCTGTTTCGCAGAGGCTTCGAGAAGCAGGCCTCAAATTAAAAAAAGAACAAGGGTAGTATTGGGGTTTCATCAACAGAATTTTTGGTTTTCTGCATTGATGCTAATGGCATTCACCCCGCTGATTCTAAAGTGAAGGCCATTAAAATGACTCCTAGGCCCAAATCAAAAAGAGAGCTTCAAGCATTTTTGGGCCTCCTAAATTTTTATCACACATTCCTACCTCATAAGGCAGCAATAGTAGAACCCCTCCACAGGCTACTAGACAAAAAAGCTCCTTGGAAATGGACTAACTTACATGAAAAAAGTTTCCAGGACTTGAAAGCAATACTGTCAGAAAAGTCCACTGTAACTCATTACATAGAGTCTAAACCTGTATGTCTTGCATGTGGTGCATCTCCCTATGGGGTGGGGGCAGTCTTAAGCCACATAGAAAAAAATGGGAAACAGGTTCCTATAGCATTTTACTCAAGGACCTTGTCCTCTGCTGAGTGCAACTATGCCCAGATTGACAAAGAGGCCCTGGCCATAGTTGCTGGAATTTAAAAAATTCATGATTGTTTATATGGCAGGGATTTCACTGTCTACACTGACCACAAACCTCTGTTGGGACTGTTCACAACAGACAAATACACCCCCCACATACTATCTCCAAGAATGTTGAGATGGTCTATTTTTCTGTCTGCATACAATTTTAAATTAATTCACAAACTGGGAAAGGAAATGGGCCATGCTGATGGCCTCAGCAGACTACCACTGCCACTAATGGATCCAGATCCAGCTCCTTCTGCTAGAATACTGTCCATACAGGACATACGTGAATTTACGCTCCATGCAGGGGACATTGCTGCTGAAACTGCCACAGATTTCTTACTCTGCCAGCATTCTACGCCCTGCATTGCCACAGGTAAAAGTCCTGCAGAACTACATTGGGGGGCATTTGATAACTAAACTGGACAGGTTGCATCCAGACAGAGTGGCAGCAAAACCCTCTTGACCAAAATCCCCGAGGGGGCTGTACATGGGCAATTGGGTTTGGGCCAGGAACTATGGTCAGGGGAATTTGTGGGTTCCTGGTCAAATCACCAAGGCATCCGGACCCCTGTCTTATGAAATGGGGTGGGGGGAGGGCGAGTTGTCAGAAGACACATTGGTCAGCTCAGGAAAAGGTTTCCAGAATGGCCACTAAGCGAGGACTGCATCATAAGTCCCTCCCAAGGTCTTTAAACTTGCAGCCAAGCCAGCCCTCACGTGGACTACCAGGACTTTTCCTTCTCAGCAGAGATGGAACCAGAGGGAGAACCAGGGAGGTCATGAATGCAACATAGACCCCCTGACGAAGCGAGCCAACCGAACTTCAGCAACCGCTGTGCCTACTCTGCCAAACAGACTGACTCTGGGGTGGGGCAACCTGGTGAGGCCAGCCAGAGTGTTTCTAATCTCCTTGACTCAGGAGCACAAAGGGACACAAATCTACCAGCTGGGTAAGCTGGTAGAGCACAAAGTGATGGGAACTCTGAGACATTCCTCTAGGGAACACAAGCCTCCTTCGTACCTTACAGATTGCATTGTAAAATAAAGAGATATATATTGTTGTAAAACCTGTTGCCACTAAACTACAGAAACTAGTGCTTTGTGTAACTGCCTATTACTGTAAATGGAAGCCTGATCATTTAGACATTGTTTAATCTCATTGTATTCCACAGTGGTTTTATTTATTTTTATTATTATCACTTTATTGTGTGTTTGTTGATTAATAAGTCTTGACAACTGTCAAGACTAATTGTTGTTGTCATAGTCTGATCTAAGAGGGGAGGGGTGTTATGTACTGGGCTCTTGTGATGCACCACGTGGGTTGCTGGAGCAGCTAACGGCTCTCCAGTAACCCAGACTAACTGTTTCCTGTCCTGCAATTGGCTAACCCCAGGCAGCAATGGTTGGTTCAAACCTATTGGCTGCCGCCTAGGGGCTAGACAATATATTGTGGCTGGTTGCAGCCCTTGCTTCAGTACAGTTCCAGCAAGAAATAAAAGTATGAGTTATCCTGTACTCAGCCTCACATCGTCATTCCTGCACCAGAGAACCCACTATTTAACAAAAACCTACAATTAAAGTTTCATTTTTTTCAGTTTAGAACAAAAAGTCCAGAAGTAGTTTCCAAGTAGATATAAAAATAGACAAATTCTTCTCCTTAAAACAATTTCACCATCCCTGCCAACTCCATCACCTTTATTGTCCATTCTTCTATTGTGGGATTTAGTATATATTTTTATCAGTGGTGGAGTTCAAATACCTGAACAACTGGTTGTCTTATTTGATGCAGGCCTGGGCCTCCGAAGCCTAGAACAGACTTCCAGAAGTGGCATCCACGCACTTCTGGTGGGCCGTTCTAGGCCTAGGAGACCTCGTCCAGGCCTTTGAGGCCTAGACTGGACTTCTAAAAGTCAACTGGTTCTCCGAATGCAGGAAAATTTAGCTACTGGTTCTGCTGAACCGATGCAAACTGGCAAATCCCACCACTGATTTTTATGCATATAAGATACTTGCCATTGTGAACACATATAATAACAATATCCCATACTTTCCATCAAGTTCTTTGTCCATCAAACCTAAAAGGAAAATTTCTGGCTTCAGTTTTGGCTTCAGTTTTGCATTTATTTTAAGAATATACTGAATTAAAGTAAAAAAGTCAGAATGTCTTTGCTTTGTCACAATTCCCCAAAAGATGAAATAAAGTACCCTCTTTAATTCTTTTTTCCCCCTTGCTATATAAATTTAGACATATCTTTTTTCATCCATGCAAGTGTTTTGTTTTTTGCAAGGTTTTTCAGAAGAGGTTTGACATTGCTTTTTCCTAGGACTTGTTCTGTACCAGCCTGCTACCGGCCCTGCAGAAAAGGCAACCCCTTTACAAACGGCAAGAGGCTGGAATTACGTCTGCCAAATTTATTACTACAAAAACAAACAAGACACGAACCAAGATACAGGAGCTTTGAAACACTATCCGAGCGGTTGCTTTCAGCAAACCAGCCCTCCCCACACATTCCCCTTATAAAGAGTTCAGGGCGTGGCTTCTCTCTGCCTCCTTCCGAGAAGCCCCATTGCCTTCCTCTGTTTACTCCTACTTGACTGCCTCCTGCGTCGGGCGTCCTTAAACAGGGCCAGCTGTGGGTCATCTTCATCCACACTGTCAGGCTCACACAGCTGGGTCTCCATGGTGACCAAGTGGGAGGGGCCTGCCTGAGGGCTATCATCAGCAAGATCTTCAACCCCCTCAGCAAGGTCTTCAACACCCCCCTCCTCCTCTGAGTCATCCGACCCAACTGCCGAACCCACAGGCTGACCCTTAATCACAACAGGACTGAAAGATTGTGACTGGCCCAAGGTGACCCAAATGGCTTTGTGCCTAAGGTTGGACTAGAAGTTATGGAGTCCTGGTTTTTAGTCTGATGCCTTAATCACTATCCCAAACATGTCTTGAATCATATCGGGAAACCTGAGGATTCCAAACAGCAAATAAAGCACCGGCCCGGCAGACTTTTGACAGTTGACAGCTGTCAAATGGCCGCCAGAAGCAACAGCACATGCGCGCCGCCCCGCCGGCCGCCATTACCGATGACAGCTGTCAAACGAGCTGCCGGGACCAAACACGCACGCGCCAGATTTGACAGTTCCCGGAACTGTCGAATCCGCAGTCCACAATCTGGTCCTCCGAACTGAGCCAAGCACTCAGCTGAGAGGAATTCCCCGACAGCCGCCGAGCTGTCAGAATGCCGCTCGCCAATTGGCCACTGTCCAAGCGGCGGGAAAATTACTGTTACCTGATTGGTTGTAATGTTTGACAGTTCACTATATAAGCCGGGATTGTTTTGACAGTCAGCTGCCCGGAGCTGAACAGAATAAACCTTTTGAACTTGCCAACGGTCTCGCTCTTGTCTTTGTAAAGACATTTCACCTGGCGACGAAGGTGGGATACCGGTACTATAGAGCTGCCTGCTGAGCTAAGTCACACCGCGAAGGAGTTCCGATCCCTCTCGCTGACAAGTCACTGCTGAAGCCACTTTGAGGGCGAAGGAACCCTTCTGCAGCTTGAACAGTACTGTGGACCCAGACCATGGCAAATTTAGGTCACGTCAGAGAATTCGACGTCTGCCATCCCGAGGGATGGGAATCGCACTGGGGGCAAATTGAAGGCTACCTCGTTGTCAACAAGATAACGGAGGACCGCCACAAAGCCGCAGCCCTTCTCTGTGTCAGCGGCCCCACCGTTTACGACATTGCTGTAGGGCTATGCAGCCCAGACCCCGTCGCGACCGTCCCATACGCTGTGTTGACCGACCGCCTCAGCAAGCACTTCATGCCCCGTCGGTCTGAGCTGTATTGGCGCCTCCACTTCGCCCGCCGCCGCCAGCAACACGGCGAAACGTCCACAGCCTTCGTCGCGGGGGTACATCACGCCGGCCGCAGGTGCCAATTTCCAGACCTGGAAGACCGCATGAGAGACCAGGTTATCGCCGGACTCTCTAACGAGCAGCTCCAGCAGAAATTGGTAGCCAAGGCCACGATGGACCTCGCTCAACTCATACTAGAGATCATGGCCTACGAAGACAGCCACCGCGAGGCCTCCCCTGTGTTCAGAAGCAGCCCGGCCGGGTCAGTCCACCACACCTGGGAGCTGGACAACGAGCAACCAGAGACCTACACCGGCATCGACGACATCATGTCCCGCTTCATCAAAATGAGCGCCGACCATGGAAGGAACCGCAGGCCATTCAAACCAGCCGGTCCAGGCCAAAGACCCACCTCCACCGGCCCCAAACCGAAGTGTGCCAGCTGTGGCGGGGCTCATGCCAGAGCCACATGCCGTTTTAGAAATGCCAAGTGCCACGGATGTGGGAAGACCGGGCACATTCGCTCCGCATGCCACAGCTTGAACCGGGAAACCCTCCACGAGCTTGAGGAAATTCCGGCAGGTAGGACCAAGGTCCCTTCCCCCGCCAAAGAAAATCCCCAGCCCTCAGTGTTGTCCATTTGGGCCAAACAAAAAATCTCGACCATCCACCATTTACAGCCCAAGATTAAGATCTGGGTTAAGATTCAAGGGGTGCCCTGTGAAATGGAGGTTGACTCCGGGTCCTCCGTTTCGATAATGTCATGGGACACACTCAAGAAAATTGGGTTTAAAAGCAGACGCCGTATTTCCCTACAGCCCTCCAAAATTCTCCTTGCAGACTTCCAGGGGGCCGCTATCCAATTAAAGGGACAAGCACAATTAAAAGTAGAATACAAAAAATTCCTTGGGCACTTAACAGTACAGATCACAGAGGCACCCAGAACCAGCCTCATCGGATTAGACTGGTTCGAGGCTCTGGGCATCCGCCTGGAGGGCACCAACCGCATACAGTCCCAAACCCTAGAACAGGTCTGCCAAGCGTTCGCCGATGTCTTCGACGGAATGCTTGGCAAATATACCGGCACCCCTATCGACCTCAAACTAAAACCTGAGGTGGGTCCCATCCGCATTAAGGCAAGAAGTGTCCCCTTCGCGCTGAAACAAAAAATCGAGGCCGAATTAGATCGCTTAGTCAGCCTCGGGGTCCTAGAACCAACAGATGGGGGAACCTGGGAGACACCCATCGTGACACCAGTTAAACCAAATGGGGACGTGAGAATATGCGCAGATTATAAGGCAACTCTGAACCGCGCACTAAATCCCCATGCATACCCAGTCCCCGCAGTTAGGGACGTGCTCTCTGAAATAGGTTCTGGCTCAATATTCGCCAAACTCGACCTGGCGCATGCTTTCCTTCAGCTTCCTGTCACCCAAGAAACAGCTGAGGCTCAAACCATTGTTACACACCACGGCGCCTTTAAGGTAAACCGCCTTCAATTCAGTATTTCAGTGGCTCCTGGTATCTTCCAGGAAGTCATGGAAAAAACCCTAAAGGGAATCCCAGGGGTCTGCCCCTATTTCGATGACGTGCTCATCGCAGGGGAATCAGAAAACAACTTAGCAACCAGACTGCAAGAGGTACTATCCAGATTTCGAAAAGCGGGGTTAAAACTCAAAAGAGAAAAATGTTCCATAGGCGTCCCATCCGCAGATTTTTTGGGATACAAAATTGATTCGCAAGGAATCCACCCCACTAACTCTAAAATTCTCGCAATCAAAGCCGCCCCCACACCCAAAAATAAAACAGAGCTCCAGGCTTTCCTCGGGCTTTTGAATTTTTATCACGCCTTCCTACCTGGAAAGGCAACCATCGCAGAGCCTCTCCACAGGTTGCTCGACAAAGGGGCAGCCTGGCAGTGGACAACAGTCCATGACAACAGTTTCAAAGCACTCAAACAAATGCTATCCAGCAACGCCACCATCTCCCACTATAAAGAGGACAAACCTCTCTGCATAGCCTGCGACGCATCCCCATACGGGATCGGAGCAGCTTTAAGCCACTTAGACAGCGACGGCACTCAAGCCCCGGTGGCCTATTATTCCAGGACTCTGTCCAAAACGGAAAGAAATTATGCCCAGATAGATAAGGAAGCCCTGGCAATAGTGGCGGGAATAAAAAAATTTCACGACTACCTTTACGGCCGCCCCTTTGTGATTTACACAGATCACAAGCCACTGCTAGGATTGTTCACCTGGGACCGCCAAACCCCCCAAATTTTGTCCCCCAGGATGCTGCGCTGGACAACATTCCTCGCAGCATATTCCTACCAACTAGTATACAAGCCGGGATACCAAATGTGTCATGCTGACGGTCTCAGCAGACTGCCCTTACCCCACACGGATCCAGACCCGGCCCCAGCAAGCAACATCTTAGCAATTCAGGAACTCCTGGAATGCCCACTGACAGCGAACGATATCGCTGCCGCAACATCCCAAGACAAAACGCTTAGCAGAGTGTTAGCATGTGTACATACTGGCTGGCAATCCTCCTTTCCAGGCACAGAATTCCAGCCATATTTTTCCAGGCAAAATGAATTAACCTCTCACCTGGGATGCTTACTCTGGGGGTGCAGGGTAATCGTGCCACCCAAACACAGACCCAAGGTACTGCACACGTTACATGAGGGCCACCCTGGCATCGTAAAAACAAAAGCCTTGGCCCGCAGCTACGTTTGGTGGCCAGGAATAGACCAAGACATAGAAAAACACATCGCTGGCTGCTATTTGTGCCAGGAATCCCGCCCGCTCCAACCCAGAGCTCCGATCCACAAATGGGAACTCACAAAAAACCCCTGGTCCCGCATCCACATTGTTTATGCCGGACCTTTTCAAGGGCAGGTCTTCCTTATAGTAGTGGACAGTTATTCCAAGTGGCTGGAGGTTCTCCCAGTTCACAGCACAACATCCACCGCAACCATCCAAGCCCTCAGGGGAATCTTCGCAACACACGGTCTCCCTGACGTTATAATATCAGACAATGGCCCACAATTTACTTCTCATGACTTTCAGATCTTCTCTTGGAGCAATTGTATTAGGCACTCAACGTCGGCTCCCTTCCACCCATCGTCCAATGGCCTTGTGGAAGTTATGGTGAGGACCACCAAAGACGCCCTCAAAAGAATCATCACGGGGAACTGGCACCATCGCCTGGCACAATTTCTTTTAGCCCACAACGCTACGCCCTGCTCCTCCACCGGCAAAAGTCCTGCTGAACTACGATGGGGCCGCCGCCTGGTGACAAGGCTCGACAGACTCCACCCTGACAGACCCGCAGCCGAAATGACCCCCAACGCCCAGCCAAAAACATTCTCCAGGGGTCAAAATGTCTGGTCTCGGGATTATGGGGGAAGGGATAAGTGGGTTCAAGGGGTTATCCTGGACCAAACAGGAACGTGGTCATACACAGTGGACACAGGGACAGGACTTACACAACGCAGACACGCAGATCAGCTCCGACCCAGGTCACCCCCCCAACCCCACTCTGCAACCGATTCTGGAGGAGCCCGCGCCACCCGACACTCCCGGACCCATCGAACTTCCCCTTCCCCAGGACCCACAACCGACTGCCGAAATCCCTCCAGAGACAACTCCACCAGCAGCACAATCCGAAGGAAGCACCCCCTGCCTCCGACAGTCCAGCCGAGCCAGAAGACCCCCCCGCATACCTCACGGACTTTGAATGGGAGGGAAACCTGCCGACTGTCAGAAACCCTGTTAACAATACTTGTTTTAAAAGTTCAACTGTTGTTACAAATAACGTACCAGTTCAGGGGGGGGAAAGGGGGTGAATCATATCGGGAAACCTGTGGATTCCAAACAGCAAATAAAGCACCGGCCTGGCAGACTTTTGACAGTTGACAGCTGTCAAATGGCCGCCAGAAGCAACAGCGCATGCGCGCCGCCCCGCCGGCTGCCATTACCGATGACAGCTGTCAAACGAGCTGCCGGGACCAAACACGCACGCGCCGGATTTGACAGTTCCCAGAACTGTCAAATCCGCAGTCCACAATCTGGTCCTCCGAACTGAGCCAAGCACTCAGCTGAGAGGAATTCCCTGACAGCCGCCGAACTGTCAGAATGCCGCTCGCCGATTGGCCGCTGTCCAAGCGGCGGGAAAATTACTGTTACCTGATTGGTTGTAATGTTTGACAGTTCACTATATAAGCCGGGATTGTTTTGACAGTCAGCTGCCCGGAGCTGAACAGAATAAACCTTTTGAACTTGCCAACGGTCTCGCTCTTGTCTTTGTAAAGACATTTCATGTCTTATCCTTAAGCATCAACTCAGGTCACCTCTACAGGAAAGTTTTAGCATTTCTACTGACATCCTTAAGTTTTGGGAAATCAACAGCAGTCCTGTCTTCACTTCAATCTACAGTAAAGAAATGGGCAGTCAGAAATTCTGTCAGTAGCTGCTGAATCAATTATATTCTGTGCCTTCTGTGTTCAGCCATAGATATATATCACAGGGTATGACCGCTTCAAGGGAGGAAGCCAATCTTTCCAAGCCTTCACAATTGTAGACTTTTTTTTTTGATTGATAATATTTATGAAAAGAAAACAGAGGAAGGAAAGCCAGAAATTCTTCAAGAAAAGGCTTGTTGTTCCTACCTTTGTCCTTTGCAGACTCCCTTTTTGATGAAAACCCTTCTCTAAAGAATATTCTACTGAACTCCAACATGTTTAATGCAAATAATTCAAGTATGGCCCAAGGGTGTTTTGGCTCATTCTGGTCTAAGTTAGTTGTTGCTAGCATGTTTCCAAGTGCTTAAAACTGAAATGATGGTATCAAATGTGCACCAAAGGCACTCTGTTTTATTCAGAGGGTTTCAAATGGACTGCCAATCATTTCTGAGAGATTACTATAGTCCTGCTGCCAATTTCATTTATTAGGATTCAAGATGCCGGCTGGCACATTTTGTTAGGTTAATGACCTGCTAAGCTTTAAGGTTGCTTCATTGTCAATGGCCATGTTCATATGACATTTCTTTCCCATAGCTTCTTCAATTACAATCCAATTTTCAGAATTTACTATGATCCACTAAAACTAAGCATATTGGCTGGGTCTGTAGAGCATACAAAGCTAAAAGGCAACCGGCTAATTTGTGGCTCACAAATAAAGCTGGGAATATATGGGTAGGCGAAATACAGGTTGCTCTGGGTTGGTGTTTTATTTTGTTTTGTTTTTCAGAATAGTAGTTATATTATCTGCCTGAGGCTAATTTAAATCTTCTCCTTTTTCTGGGAAGTGAATCAGGCTTTCAAGTTTTACTTTATTTGCAGCAGATTCCATGAGGGAAGACAGAAGAAATAGTGAAGCAAAGATAGCATTTTTTCCCTTTTTTTAATCCTGAGGGAGTTCCTAGCTTATGCTAACAATCTAATCTTTCTTGGCAAATTTATTATCATTTTAAGCACTTTAAACAGATAAGGATACTTATTGTGAAAAATGGGATGATAGACCATACTATTAAAAGAGACAGATATGGATTTCTTTGGTCCACATTTGGTTAGGAACCCAACTACATGTCCTATCCAAAGAAATTTTTATAAATTCTTTATATTGATTATTTCCCATCTCATCACTCTAGGGAACCTAGAAATAAATAAAATTTACAAAAATATATTCCATCTTCCCTCCAAGGAGTATAAAAATGGCAAAGTGAAGGACCCTGATTTGTTTTTTTCTTGGCGTAATAATAGACAACTTAAGCACACCTTATAAATTTGGGTGCCTTGCATCAATTCAACAGCTGAATGGGGGGGAAAATATCCATAGCTTTTCAAAGTAGCTGAAACATCCCCCGTGTTGTTACAGTTTTATTCAGCAGATTAAATCCTTCATTATATAAACAACTGATAGGATTTTGTCTTTAGTGATTGATGTATTTTTAAAACCATGTGTGATTAAAGAAGTGCTTTTCCTCTAGAAGTAGCTAGTTTTGATAGGAGGCCTGGAATTATAATAAAATGCTTACTGTCCGTTTTAAATTTCACTACTCTTTCTTTTCCTTTCCTCAGTTTTAAATCTCTAAAACTGAGTAATACCAATTAAGCAGGGTTGGGGGAAAACAAATTGAGACACCAGATATCAGGGAAAAAAAGAACACAGTTGGCAGAAACCTCAGATTGTGTATGTGTGTTTGTGTGTGAGTGAGTGAGAGAGACAGACAGACAGACAGACAGAGACAGAGAGAGACGGAGACAGAGACAGAGAGACTGATATGATTTAATTATAAGAAGTTTAGGGAAAGTTTTTCCCTGGCATCATTTAGCAATCTTTACAATCCACCTTATGGGAAAGATATAAAAGAATCTTCCTCAAATACAAAATTACATTGCCATTGTCCTCCACCATGCTTGCTTGGGATAGTAGAAATAATTATTACCTCTGGAACATGTAAGGTTAATTGTTATATTTACTTAAAAGCAAGATAGTATCTTCTATATAACAGGAATTACTCAAAAATTTATCCTCTTTCATAACTGTTGAAATAGATAGCACTACTGGGTGATTTCTACTCACCAAGTCAAGCTAGAGCTTTGAATGAGACCTTGCTAAATGCCATCAGATACATATGAAAAACATTAAATCCTTGAAATATTTAAAACCTAAGGACTCTATAGCAGTTTTACGGCTTTTTATCATCACAGCAGGGTGATTTTGAATGGAAGAGGCAGACACAATCCATTAAATACCAAAATGTTTTGGACTTTTTTGCAACAAATCCTTCTTGATAGAGCGAACGGAAGGTATAAAATCCCACAATGCTAAATAGTTCACCAGAGAGGAAAACATTAGGATTTTTGAAGGGTTTCAAGGAAGTATTAATGGCATCTTATAGAAACTCTCTCAGAGATCCGGATGGCTCCCACCCCAATGACGTTCAGAAAGTTATTAAAACTTTGGCTCCATTCCCAGATTTGGGGGCAAGGTGATTGTTAAGCTCCTGACAGATGGACTTTCCTGATTTATGTGTTTGTCTTTGGGCTGCTCATTGTTGTTTTGTATTTTGTTTTCCTTTTTAATTATACACCACCCAGAGTCATTGGGTGTTGGGTGGCCTGTAAATTATATGTATAAATTAATAAAATAAAATGTAAAAAATTACTAGTTGGTAGAACTCATTTTTGGCTACCATAATTCATCAAATGTCAAGAAAGAAAACTAAATTCATATTTTTATATAGAATCATAGAACCATAGAGTTGGAAGGTCATTAGAGTTTGTCTAGTTCGAGGCCTTGATACTGCAGAATTTACTATAGAATCTTTTATAGACAGCCATTCTGTCTCTGTCTGAAAACTTCTAGACATACAAATGAAGGCGAATTCACCATTTGGCATAGCAGTTTCATCTTCCTTTAATCTAAAGCCATATCCCCGGATTTTAACTTAGTGGATCCAGTCCTCAGTAAATTATTTGGTTAACTAATTGATGTCTATGGAGATTCTCAGTCATCCAGGTCAAAAAGCAACTGGGCTTTCTTTGTTTTTCCTTGAAGATGTTTTACTTCTCACCCAAGAAGCTTCTTCTGTTCTGACTGAATGATGGAGAATGGAAGGATTTATATTCCTTGCTGTGATTTGGTTGTTATTACTCTCTCTCTCTGAGTCCTAATTAATTGATTAAGTCCACTTCTTCTTCTAAGTGAAAACCTTTCAAACCTTTTATCATCTCAAACATCTTTTCTGTATGCTACATCTATTCAAAATCTTTCACCAAGGGGTTTGTATGAAAGAACAAAAGTCCTCCACTTTTAATTGCTTGGTCCACTAGGCCAGTCCTTCCTTGGTTTCTTTCTTCAGTTGTTAAGCAACTGTAGTCTCCTGCCTCTCTTCTTTTATTATTTCTCTTCATCCTTTTCTTCAAGATTAACTATTATATTATACTTTTTGACTGTGGTACCTAGATGCAGCATTCGGGGGGAGGAGGGGAAGGGGGCCATTAAACATGTTCCTATCAATGTCCTTCATGATAGCAGCTGACCTTTTAGCAACTGCGTCACTTTGTTGGCTAATGGTTAAAACCATTAATGAAAACATTGAAAAACATGGGGTCCAGAATTATTTCCAATGAAAACAAATGTTCCCACATTATAGTCAAAAAAGTAAGTATGGCAAGCATGATAGTGCCCACAAAGGTCCATCAGGGTGTTGTTTTTTTTATGTAAGTTGCATATGCAAATAAAAATAGACAGATCATTGATATCACCTTTATGGCCACCATTTTTAATTTTTTAAAAAAACCATATTTTGTGAACCTGTGGCATTCAATTGCATACTTTTGTTTAAAGTTAAAGGTACCATTAATAAGTACTATTCAGGTTTTGTCATTCATCCAACTGTACAGCTATCTAGAGTAATGTAATGTAATCCATATGTTATCAATTTATTAAGAAAAACTCCACCAAAGGCTTAGCTTAAATACAACAGGTCTTTATCATTCCCATAGATATATTCTGCTATTTAATTCTATGAAATCTTTTCCAAAGTTCTTTCATCCTCAAAACAAATTATTTTGTTTTTGTGTTAGATAGATAAATAACCTTTATTGTCATTTTTTACTCTGGGCACAATGACACACATTAAAAATGAAATTTAGTTGCTTGTTCTCAAAGTGTACAAAGACATAACACACATTTAAACATATTATACACAACATATGCATAGAATACAACATATGTATAGTATATATATATGTATAGTATATGTGTTGTGTCTATACATACACATGTGTGTATATGTGTGTGTGTGTGTGCTTTATTTTAATTTTTAATATATTCATTAATAATTTGCATGAGGAAAATTGTACCAGAAAAAAAGCATATCTGAAATTATCTCTCAGATAAATAGAAACATAAAATTTATTTCTTCTGGCTTTTTTGTTTCAGACTAAAATGAATGTTTCAGATGCGAGTTGGCTTGTTCCATACCACTAGAAACTTACAAGTCTATTTTAGGAACACTTACTCCCATAAGGAACAGAACTATGCATTTATAAACATACAACAACACATATTTTGAAGAAAAATTTTTTTACAGTCTATTAGGATCTCATTGTCAAATGACTTTTTAAAAGAAAATAGTGAGGGTCAAAAAAGTTTCCTCGACACTTCAAATATTAATTTGAACCAGGAAATGATGTTCCAATTACAATTCCCAGGCCCTGGCTTTTGCAGGGCAAACTATAGGATGCATAGAAAATGGTAAGCATAGAAAATGGAACTATATAGGGAACAATGTTTCTCCTGTTTTCGGCAGTTTTATTTATTGGAAATTATAGCAGGAAGAAAAAAGACTAAATAAGTCTTAAGTGTGTCATTATTATGTCATCCGTAGCTGAGTTGTGCTGTGTAGCTGCAATCTGCTATTTTGTAAACTGAGCTGTCAAGCACTTGTTATTTTAAAGCTGGGATTTGTCAGTTTTTCCTGATGGGGCAGCAGCTCCGTTTGTCAGTGATTCATGACTGGCTGTGAGACAGAGGAAATTTGTGTCTGCTGTAATCTAAACACAGCATAAATGGAACATAGACGCAGTGCTGAAAGAAGAAAATGGACTAGCCTCAGTGCACCCTAAGTGAGCCTTCCCAAACCCCACAAATAATGATTAAACACTTTTAAAAAGTTTAGCATATCTCTTCCCCAATGAAAGAAATTGTTTCCCAGAAAAATAAAAAAAATTGCAAAAACAACAATCCTCAACCCACTGTGCAAACTAACTGCAGTGATTTTAATAGACTGTTTCTATAATCTCAACCCAATTTAGGGAGGCAGAAACAGGATATTCTCCAAACCATTTACTTTAGAGTAGTCCCACTGGAGTTTAGCCTTGAATGTATTGAAATAACAGTCCACATATGCATTTCTAGGACATCTGTATTTTCCATTTAAAATATATATGCAACCCTGCTTTTGGTGCATTTGTTTTTAAGAAAGGAAAGGGTCATTCAGAAGAGATTTTTCCTTTCCTGTGTGTGTAACAAACCATAAAAGGCATGGATATTTATTCAGTTGGGAGGAAAACTGGACCTGTTCTTCAAACGTAAATTATAATTTCATAAGGCACTGAGAGAAAACATGGGTGCATGGTGTGCAAAAGATTTCTGCTCCTAATCTGGTCCACCATTTTGTAAATATTTTTCAAAATACTCCAAAACTTCTAGTCTTCCAGTGAGATTTTGAACCAATAAGTACCGGTAGCCTCTCCTTCAAAAGATATTTCCCATGATAAAAAGGAGTTTTACCCTTTTAGCCAATTCACATGCAGAATTGTGAAATGCTTCCATTATATAAAGAAAAAAAATCACAAAATGGCTGTCAGGAAGACAGCTTTGGTCTGAAGTCGGTGAAAAAAATATCCATTTCATAACATGAAGAATGGTACAAAAGGTGGAACAACAGTCACAGAAACCAGTGTGAAGACATTTAGGCACAAGGGAAAGTGATAACAGTTGTAATTTCCACTTTAACCTGATTTATCTTTTTCAATAGTTATTTCATTATGACTAATGCTAAAACTGAATTTCACCAATCATGCCAAATTGTTTGTACACATTACTTGGTAATAAATATTCAATCTTCTTGTAATGGTATTGTTGTGTAGTGGGTCTCTTGGAAGCAGGAGGCGACACGAGAGGGTTCAAACAGGAACATTGCTTTATTGTAGTAACAGGAACAGAACTGAGAACAGAGGCTTCTATGCAGCTACTTATACGGTTGGCCACTAGGCAGCGGTCAATATGTTTGAAGGAACCTATTCCCACCCTAGAGCCAGCCAATGATCGTCCTGGAGACTGCATGTCTGGGCAGCCACCGACTGTTACACTGACACCCTAATTAGGCAATCTCAAGCAGCATTTAAAGACACGTGAAAATGGTTCAAGTAAATGACCCAATAAATTACACCCCTCCCTCCTAGAATGTACAAACATTATTAAAATTATTTTAGAATAAAGTCTTGTAAATATGGTGGTGGTCTGCGCGACCTTGCAGATCACCTTGGGGATTCAGGCAACTCCCGGTCTAGCAGCTTGCCCGCTGGGCTGGTTAGACCAGGACTCATGAGTTCACGAGAGTCGGATTGACTCGAGTCACTTTGGCTGGCCATTCCAGGTCGGCCCATACCAAAGTCCAATGAAGAAGCAGAGTTAGTACAGTGGCTGTCTTGACTGGGTTGACTTTCCCTGTCAGGGGACCCATGTTGCACTCCCTGGCTTTGCCCATCTATGACCACCTCCCCATTGTACTGACTGGTGGAGCCCTCAGAGAATGTGAACTGCCCTGCATGGCTGCCAGTTTCTGGCTCTAAGAGGAGACCTGTTGTGAGGTCCTCGCTTTGTGACCATTCTACGAACCACTTCCGCAGCAGATCAATATGGTGGCAAACGACCTACCCCCCATCCAGAGCCACCTCATACAACAGAGGACATGAGACTTTGACAATTTTACCCGGCACCCACAAGTTCCCATGCCCATAGTTCCACGCCTACACCCCATCATCCACTTGCAACCCCCTTGGAAGCTTTGGGTGAGAGGTGTCTACTGCCACCCAGTCTGGATGCAATCTGTCCAGTTTTGTGATGAGACTTCTTCCCCAGCAAAGCTCTGCTGGGCTCTTGCCTCTTGCTGTGCAAGGCATAGTGTGCTGGCAAAGCAAGAAATCAGCCAATCTCCAGTCACTATGCACTTGAGTGACTCCTTTGTAGTGCGCACCATACATTCAGCCTGCCCATTAGTTGAGGGGTGAAAGGGAGCCTATGTAGCCTGCCTTATGAAGTTAGTCCTCGAGAAGGCTTGAAACTCTGCCACTGTGACTGGGCCCCATTAGCAGAGACTACAATGTCCGGCAGCCCGTGTGTGGCAAAAAGCTTTCTAAGCAACTGGATGGTCCTAGTAGTAGTCATATTTGCAATAGGAATTACTTCCAGCCATTTAGACTGGCTGTCGTCCACTATCAAGAATAGCTGTCCCTGAAAGGGCCCAGCGAAGTCGATGTGAATCTTTGACCATGGAGCTACCTGTGGCAGTGGCAACCTGCTAAGGCCGTCTGCGTGCCCCATATCTTTGCCGGGTTTGTGAACCAACCTGTAGCTGTAGGCTGACATAAAATGGACCATTTTAACATCCTAGGGGACAGTATTTGAGGTGTCTGCCTATCTGTAGTAAATAACCCCAACAGTGGCTTATAGTCAGTGAAGGCCATGAATTCCCTGCCATGCAAGTAATCATGGAGTTTCTTCACCTCAGCCACAATGGCCATGGCTTCCTTGTGTAATTGCGCTCAGCTGAGGACAATGTCCTTGAATAATAGGCAATGGGGACTTGAATCACTTGACAAATGGCTTAGGACAGCCCCCACCCCATAAGGGGATGTGTCACATGCAATGCATACAGGCAATGACTCTTTAAAGTGAGTGAGCACTGAATTGGAGGACAGTAGTGATTTTACTGCCTTAAAGCTGTTTTTGTGAACCTTGGTCCACTGTTGGCAGCCACCACAGCCCAGACACCGAGGAAAGGAAACTGCCTTGTAAGGAGCCTTTGGTTCTTGGTCATGGTGCTGTTGGATCTTGTCAACTTCATGGTCGAAGTCAATGTCTTCTGGAAATTTGGCATCCTCGTGGTGGACGGCTTCCTCGTGCTGCATGCTTTTGGTGGGCCACATGGTTTTCACAGCTCTGGCGGCAGCTTCATCTGCCATGATATCTTTTAAGGCTTCCTGGAGTGAGAGAGTATGTTTTGCGAAGAGTTTCTGTTGTAGCTCTCTGCTCCAAAGCCCACAGCCAAGTCAGTCTCGAAGCCTTTCTTCTAAGTCCAAAAATTGGCACAGGCGCGAAGCTTGTCTCAATGCTGCGATGAATTCTGTTGCCGTCTCTCTGGGTTGTTGAACTCATTGTTCAAAGGCGTGCCTGCATGCTATCACCACAATTTGGGCTGGAAATGGTCACCGAGCCATTTCTTTAGGTCCGCATAACAGACTCCAGCTGCACTGGTGCGACCAAGTTCTCCGCAATATCGAAGGTTGCCGGCCCGCAGACACAGAGGAGTGTTGCAGCCTTCAGGCTATCTTTGGCGACTTGGTTGGCATGGAGGTAGTTTTTGAGCCTTGAGATGTAGGATGCCCATCTCTCTAGGTCAGGGCTTTTCAACCAGGTACATTGGCACCTGGCAGGTGGTACGCGACCATCCTAGAAAAGTGGTAGCAGGGGAGGGGAATGAGATAAACCGGTGGCAGCACTGCACAAGCCTGATTGAGAGATGGCTGAAGCTGCAGGGCTGTCAGGGCTCAGCAGAAGCATCAGGATCAGCGCCAGGCTCCAGCTGGAGCCTGGTGCTGATCCCGGCACTTCCACTGAGCCCAGAAGAAGTGCTGATCAGCTGGAATGTTGCAGCATCTCCAGGGTCTTCTGATTTACATTCAGATGCTTGGCAACTGATTCATATTTATGATGGTCACAGTGTCCCAGGGTCATGTGAAGTGACCAAAACCTGCTGCAACCACCCAGCAGACGGGGGGAATAAAACCAAACACCCCTGCTGCCAATCCTCAACAGAAATGCTCATAACAATGAAAACCTCAGACAGGAGAAAGAGTGCCGCCGGGTGAGCAGGCAGGTGTCTTACTCGGCTGTGGCTTGGGGTGCACTTTTTTCGGTGCCATTGTAACTTCGAACAGTCATTAAGCAAAATGTTGTAAGTCAAGGACTACCTGTACTTCATCACTTTTTTCCTTTTGGGGGGATCACCAAGGTTTTGACACCTTTCTAGGTGACTGGTGGTACTCAGATGTTGCCATATCCTAAAAGTGGTACAATGGGTGAAAAGGTTGAAAATCCAATAAATAAATAAATAAATAAATAAATAAATAAATAAATAAATAAATAAATAAATGCCCTGCTCTAGATGAGTAACATCAAACTCCTCAAGCTTTCCAACTTTCGCCATCTTTGGGAAGTCTTGGCGGCTTGGGTCTCTCATTGCCTCATCCTGCTTCTTCCTTAGGCCATGGGACTGGTCCGCAAGACAGGTGGTCTCTAGCATGGCTTGCTAGGCTGACCGAGGGGGGGGAACGCATTCCCTGCCAGGCGCTTTGTTGGCCTCACCCCCTAGTGACTTTCAGCTCTTCCAAAGAAGCAGGATACCACCTTCGTCAGCAGTGTTGTGTAGTGGGTTTCTTGGAAGCAGGAGGTGAGATGAGAGGGTTCAAACAGGAACATTGCTTTATTGTAGTAACAGAAACAGAACTGAGAACAGAGGCTTTTACACAGCTACTTATACGGTTGGCCACTAGGCGGTGGCCAATAGGTTTGAAGGAACCTATTCCCGCCCTAGAGCCAACTAATGTTCATCCTGGAGACTGCATGTCTGGGCAGCCAGCGGCCGTTACCAAAGAAATTACTTATAAATATCAGTGTGATAGAGTACAAATTATCAAGAAGACCAAATTTCAGATCCCACTCCATTTTGAAGCAATCTGTAGGACTCTGAACTATCATCTTTCATTTTAATCTAGCTCACAAACATTTTAGAAAAATAAAATATATACCGGTAGGCTCCCTGGCCTCTGGAACAGAGTGCAATGTCATTCAATGACAATCTACACCACGCATAAAACCAACAGAAGAAAATATTTGCAGCTCAGGGTTGAACTGTGGGATCCTTGTTGCTCTCTGAATTTGGTTCAACAGCAATCATTACCTAAATAAACAGAGATTAACCTAATATTAATACTAGACCAGCAGTCAAGCAGTAAACAATACCAGTAAACAAGAGCCCAACTGAGCTCAGCTCAGACAAATAATCAAACAGTAAACAACAGCTTAATCAAGTACCTACCAAGAATACTCTGACAAACACTGACAGGGCAAGTCCATAGTATATAAAATAAAACAAACTCCACTCCCTCCTGATACTGTTACTTAGTTGGGTAATGTCTGGAAGAAGACAGCACCAAGGGCTTGCATTCCCACAACTGACAGAAGAAAGCAATTGTATGATAACACCACATATATATGTCATGATTGGATGTTCTATCATCATTTTGTATCATATCAGATGCTGGCATGCTAGAAAAATTTTATACATTATCTTAAGTTGGAGAGAAGATGGAATCTAAATATAAGTGGTGGAGATAAATCTAAAGAAGCAAATTTTCCAATTGGTACTTCAGGCTCAATGGATAAAATAGACAGCATCTACTTTCATGCTGTATTAGGGTTTGCTGCCTTTGCTTCAACTGAGAAATTCTGGTTGAAGTCCACAAGTCATAAAAGTGCCAAGTTTGAAAAGCCCTGCTCTAAATGAATGGAAGAAGAGCAGTATCATGTTCAAAGTGACATTAATGTAAAGCTTTGCAGACAATGTAATATCTGACAACCCTGCACAGAGGTCCATCTAAACTGAAGGGTCCCAGGGGATGTGAAATTAATGCTCATTTTTGTTCCAGGATTACCATGCTTCTTACTGTTTAATTGGGCCCTTGGGTGTTCCTCTTCAAATCTTATAAAATAGTTAAGGCCAAAGTTATCACCTTAAAGTTTAAATCATGATTATGCATTGAATGAAAATGGTAGTGTAGTCTTATCCATAATTTTATGTTCAGCAAATAATGTTTTGTCCCCAATATATTATCTCACAGGCAATTAAATCTACTCAGAATTATGCTTCACAGACTTCAATTGCCTTACTCACAAAAATGTGGATATAAAAATGCAACCAGAATCATAAATCAAAAACATTCTAGACCAACATTGCAAAAAGTCCAGACCTTCAATATCCCCATGGATTTTATAATGCAGGACACTGAACCTAACCTTACGCACTCTCCTCACCATTTTGACCTTGTCCGTATAGCCATTTCTGCTTTCATCTCACTTTCTGCCTTGTTCCTCTTACTCCATGGTGTTTCCTGGAACACATTCTTTGTGTCTAAACTGTAATAGTCATCCTGATGCTTTTATCCATTTTTTGTGTGGGGAAATATACAAGACCAGAAGTACATAACTTTTCAATTGCCAATCTCCTACTTCTTCCAACTTATGAGGGCCATTACTAAGCTTCCTTGACTAAAATAACCACAAAATCTTTAATGCTCATGGAAAAATAATCACAACCAGTAAATTCACAGTAGATCAGAGTTGGCTGAACTCAAAAGACAGCCCATGTAAAATTTTGCTGGCCTTGTGACGTCATATCCTTTGGTGTATGGTGGAATGGCGAAAATTGTTGGTTAGAGTGGTCAATTTTGGTTAGTGGCAATGAGGCATTTTGGGAAGGAGGAGAGGCATAAGCTGGAATGCTTCAATTACCAAACCACCTTTCTCCTAAGAGAAATGCATTCCATCTGAATTTTTCTTCCCTCAGTCTTTTTTCATCCCTTTCCTGTACACATGCAACACAGTTTTTTCTAAAAACATGAGAATGACTAGCACAGAGCTTTTTGAACTTTGTACACCTTCCAAAGTAAATGCTGCAGAACAAGTTGGATTTATACAGTTTGATAGACATTTTCTGCTAGAGTTAAGAATTGCTTCCAATCTGCATAATTGCAAATAATTAAGGTCTTTGGGGATATAAACACCAAACTAAATCACTCGTTGCTTCTGCTCCCCTCCTGCATACTGGTTACCGGATGTGCATGGCTTTAATTCAGGAACAATGGCCAAAATTATCATTTGCATTTATTATTTGCTTGTTATCTGTTTCCTTTGTATGGACGCTAAATGCATATTTTGAAATCGCTTCACTGAATAAAGCAGAGTTAGAGAATGCGATGGCAAATTAAATTTAATCTCACCATGGAAGGACAGGACTGGGTGTTTGTTTGTTGTTTGTTTAAATCATTTCAGTGGCTGAAATAATTGCACAATAGCCTTGGGGCATCCATTTGGTATATAATTAGGTTATTTCTTCATCATCTCCTCTGTATGTGTTTAATTACAAATTAATCTGAAATTCCCCAGAGAGAGAAGAAAATCAATATAATAATACGGAGGAGGAAGGGAGATCCATGTGGTTTTGTTTTTAAGAAAATGCATCAAAATACTGAGCAAAATGCCATAGCCAACTGGCTGAAATTTTTCATATTTGTTTACCTACTGATAAGTCTTAAGGAGTTATTTAACTGTTCATGGTCCTTTTGACCAAAACAGCTCAAGTTCTGGTGACTCATTCCTAGCTGAATGTTGCCCATTTTCTGGATCAGCACCTCATCACATACATGCCTCACTTGTCTAAAATTTCAACTAAATCTTCATCTCTCAGCCTAACTATCCTTATCAGCATTGAAAAGATTTGCAATGAAGGAAACTGAGAAGATGATCACAAAGATCTTTTCGAGGTAATGAAGACAGTGACCACTACTGTCTTAGAGGCTCTCCTTTACTCCTTTCAAAGTGGCTGTTCCCATAAACATTTTGTGTTCATAGAACAAAATAAGACTGATGATGAGCAGCATTTCAGAATCTCCTTATTGTTTATCCCTTATTTATTTTCTTTGCAAGATATAAAATGCATTGATGTTGTTTTTCATCTGTTTGTGCTGCATATTTTTTCCCCTGTTTCATTCACTTTAACCAACGTTTGAGTCAATGCCACCAAATGAAGTATAAGAGTTTAGTACTCGAATGGGTATGATTTTTAGACTCTATCCATATCCTGACCTTTTCAATCATTTATCTCTTCTTTAACCTTTAACAAAATAACAGAGTTGGAAGGGACCTTGGAGGTCTTCTAATCCAAACCCCTGCTCAAGCAGGAAACCCTATACCATTTCAGACAAATGTTTGTCCAATCTCTTCTGAAAAACCTCCAATGTTAGAGCACCCACAACTTCTGGACACAAGTTGTTCCACTGATTAATTGTTCTCACTGTCAATCTCTTCTTAGTTCTATGTTAGTTCTCTCCTTGATTAGTTTCTATCCATTTTTTCTTGTTTTGCCTTTTGATGCTTTGGAAAATAAGTTGAGTCCCTCTTCTTTGTGGCAGCTCCTTAGATATTAAAATCAATCTCTGACTTCTCTACCATTGACAGCTAAAGGTAGAAAGTATCTCTTTCACTTGATGATGATTAAACTCAAAGGGCCTTCACTTCCTTTTGGTAGATACTGAGAAAGACTGTATTACAGGGGTTAAAATATCCAATTAGAGACAATCTAAATATCCAGTTAGAGGCTTCAATCGCTTAATCAGACTTCCTCCATCACAGTGCTGTTCTTATAAAATACTCTCATGGAAATCACCTTGAGCAATCCAAATAAGTAGGATATAAATGCATAAATAAATAACATTCTCTTTTGGCAATGGAAACACAGGAAATGCCTTATATGGACCACTGGAAACCATTTTCAACTTTCCATGCCTCTGTTTCTTCCATGCCTCTGTTTCTGCAAAGATATTTATATTTATATTTATTATATTTTTATACCGCCCTTCTCCCAAAGGACTCAGGGCGGTGTACAGGGCAATAAATATAAAAATGGAATACAAAAGTTAAAAAACGATTAAATGTTATGCCCAAGTTTAAAACAGTAATTAAAAACATATTAAAACCCCAACCCCAATATTGATCGACTCAAAAGAAAGTCAAAATTATGTCACTTCCAGAGAAGGTGTATATGTATACGTATATGAAGGTGTATCATATGTTTCATGTATTGATCAGTTGAGTTGTGTTTTGTGGTATAATAATGGTCTTCGATGAGCAAAACTGTTATAGATATTCCAGCTGCCATTGAAATAACTGCTGTGATAACTTGAGTAAGCAAGCAATTGAAAGACAAAACTAATGTTTTCCAGTTCTGTTGTTTGAGCCAGGTTGGTCGGCTGATTAGGCTGCTGTTCAAGGAATAAATAATTGATGCAATTATGCAAAAATAATAATGCACAACAGGATCAGAAGCTAGCCAAGATCCCTGCATGAGTCTGAAGGTGAGAAACCAGAAAAAGCAGTCCAAAAAAATGTTCAATGAAAGAGCTGTTAATAGGAACTAGAAGCCATCCATACTTCCTTCAAACCTATGAGTTTAGATTTGTGCATGGGGCAACTGCAGTCATCAAATTTAGAAATTCTTCCATCCTAATGTTAAAATAAATGATACCAACACAGGTATCCAGCATGTAATAATGAAGTTGTAATGTACATGATACAAATTATGTCAATTGTGCAATGACATCAGGTCACAGTGATGTCACGTGCTACACCTTGCAAGTAATAGGCAATACCTTTTCTGACTAACAAACTAGCTACCAGACTCCTCCTGATTCTGCACCACCTTGGTCTAACAAGGCTCTTCTTCATGAATATCAAATATTCTCAAAATATTACTAATGGCTCATCATTTTTTGGCTTTCAGCATTGCATATGGCACATTGGAAGAGTCACGTAGCAGTCCTTCCATAGATATATTTTAAATCTTTTCAGCAGAGACCACAACAGATTACCTGATATTTTAAATTGTATCTTCTTAAGCAATGAAGGCACCTGAAAATATATATTCACTATTGCTAGTGGTATATAAAGCTAAGACTGAACCCTTTTGCTAACATACTTGTTAAGAAATCTTGTTCTCTAACCAGATGAAAATGCTATGTACAATATTCTTGTTTTTGTTAAAGTAAGATCAACTATGTATGTCTGGCTAAAATCTTTCTCTAAAATCTTCACAGTAATAAGATAAAGAATCTACTTCCTGTGTATATTTCTATTTTTCCATGGCTAACCTAACACTTTCCCATAAAGTTCAAGTGTAACACATTTGATTTACTTATACATTTATTTTCCCATAAATAACAGTTTCCCCCCACAAATAGCAGTATCCCATATTAATCAGCTACACTATTCTACTTTAGATGTATAATTATGGATTGTTCTAGACCCCCTCAAATATTACAAGCAGCACAATTGTGCAGTTTGTTTTAATAAAAAGTATATATTTTGTACATAATGGCAATTCTACCATTCCCAAGCCTCCCTAATGCACACTATTATATTAGGTAACATTACTTTTTCTTGATGTAAAAACACCCAAATTATAATGGAAGGAAGGCAATTCATCAACTCCTATCATTTGATTCAGTTGTATCACACTTCTTTACAAGGTTGTTCAAATTATAACATGTATCATCATGCATTCTCCTTTCTGAAGCTTGTCATTCATGGTTTAATTATGATGTAATCCAGTTTTCCATAGTTCTAGTCTCTTTTTAAATAATCTGTGTCATTGCTTTGTCTGAAGATCAGTCTGAAGCACCCCTCCCTAGCTCACCCGCCCCCCCAAAAGATAATGTCTTTCTATTTCAACAAACAGAAGCCAAACAGATTGGTGGTTGAATTATTTAAATACTAGTGACAGGACAGCCTCTTCCATAGCACCGGAGGGCAACAGATTAGCTTAGAGGTCATACCGCCAGCCATGTGGCACTCATCACTGTGTCCTTCAACACCTTGATGTCATAACTGGCCCCAGGATCTGCCACCTGAGATGGCAGCCTCATTCTGCCTAATGGTAGGACCAGCCCTGGGATAAATCAAGACAAAACCATCCTTGACAGATGTTTATCCAGACATGAAAAAAAAACCTACTCTATCCATTAAATTAAACACAATAATCTGTTGATCTTAGCTTAATATAAACATGAATTTCAACTTACTACTGGTTCAGAGCATAGCCATTTTCAATGCACATTGAAAAGAAAACTGTAACATTTGATTGGATTTAAAATGAGATGTTTACTTAAAAGACTGTTTTGCTATACTGAACAATTAAGGAAAATGGAGTTCCCTATCCAGCATCAATCATAATGTTTAGACTTCCAAAAGGAAAGTAATCTTAACAAGGACAGATGTGCATAATCTTGATCTCTGTCCATATGGGGGAAAAATGTTTTCCTGGAACATTAGCAAAAGTTTCAAAATGTGAGAAGATAGCTCTCCTCTAGCAAATGCTGACACAGCATTATTATTAGTTCATATTTTAAACCAACCATTTAAGTTTATTTTTCAGTGTCCAGAGAAGTATCTGAAAATCACTGCTTGAAGTTACAGTCCAGCTATATTTGATATCAGCTGTGAGTTATCATTTCCTTCTGAGGTTTTTTCAAATATGCTGGGATAAATAATGAATTAAAATGGTATCCAGGCTGGTAGTTTATTATTTCTTTCCTGAAGAATGTACTTCCAGTTATGCGGGCTGCTGACCCAGAAAGAGATAGAGAGATTTTGTAGAAACAAATTTTCTTTCCTGAAATGGGTCCAACAAAAAAACCAGAAATTAAAGCCTTCCAGCATATTTCACCGTCATTTGACCAGCTTTAAACTATGGATATAAGATAGGCAACCGATAAAACCTGTGTTTACTGATTTTAAAATCTCATGTTAAAATGTGGAAAGATTTTTATGGTGGACTTGTAAAAAGGTTAAAGCTTTTGGGATTAAAATTTGGTGGAATATGCAAAAGATATTTAAGAAAAGGATAAAGTTTTCTCCGCAGTTGTTTTTATTGGGTATTATTACAGATACTACTGTTATAGATATAAAGTTGATGTTGAATTTAATTACGGCAGCGAGACTTTTAGTAGCGCAATATTGGAAGAAGGAAGAACTGCCGACTATGGAAGAGTGGACTTTGAAAGTTTCTAACTTGGCGGAAATGGCAAAGATTTCAGCATATTTGAAAGATCAATCGCAACAGAGATACATTGTGGAATGGAGAAGATGGATTGAATATATTCAGAATAAATATGGGACTAAAAAGTTTCATTTAGCATTTGAATAAGTAGTGGATTTTTATGACGTATAATTAGTAGTTATTTCATTAATATTTTGACTATGGAGAGTTAAAGTGCGATAGAATTTAATGTTTTATTTTTGTTGTCAGCATATTTTAGATTATGCTTGTTTGTATTATTATACCCTGTATTCAGCTCTGGGAAGTCAGGGAGGGGGAAGGGGAGGGGAGGGGGGGTTGGGGAGAGGGGAGGGGGAGGAGGGGGTTTTTTTGTATTCAAAAATGTATTGTAAAACTTTTCAATAAAAAAAATGTGGAAAGATTTAGTTATTTATTTGCTGTTTCTGGACAGGGATTATCTGGAGGCAAATTATATTTAGACATCTAGCAAAACTTTGCTGTCTTCTCTAGAATATTTGAAAGAAATAGTATTAATTAGGTTTACCCACACATTATGTATTTATTTATTAAATTTATACCCTACTCATTTACTGTCAAGCGCTTCTGGCTAGGAACGTCATAAAACAACAATACAAAATAATTAAAATTTTAAAAATGTTAATATTAAGCATATGATGTAATTATGATTATTCTCATACTAATCCTCATTTTACATAGGAATTTTACATAGGAAATCTAGAAAGACTACGTTTTATAAAAAAAAACTGCCTCCTTAAAATAAAAATTTCCTTCTTTGAACCAGGACAACGTTAAGGAACCAAGCTAAACTTTAGATTCAAATCATCCTCAACCATGGAAGTTGCAAAGTAAATTTGATCTCAATGCTTCTTTCTCAATTTCATGGTGCAAAGCAGGATATTACTCTAATAAATAATTAGACTGCTATTATAAAGTGAAGATTAATGCTGAATTCCCCCATTTTGAAACAGCTTTTAACAACTACACAGAGAGAGAGGAGAATGGAGGATAATTATGCTTTCTGCATTTTATGAAGAGAGTGCTGTTTTCCTGCAGACCAGTAGAAATGGGGGTGGGGGTGGGGGAGAATGGGGTATTCTGAGAGTTGAAATCCACAAGTCTTAAGGTTTCTGAGGCTAATAAATAGTGATCTAAGATGCTATCATTGTCTACAGAAGAAGCAGTTGAGTTTAATTCACCCCTCTCATCTCATCATAAAAGCAAAAAAACCCCTCTTATAGTGTTTTATACTGCTTTAAGATAAATTCTGTTTTCACTTTGCTTCCATCTAATTGCAGAAAAGCAAGAGAAAAAAACCCAAGAATTTCCCATCAGATCCAGCCACTCTCCTATAATTCAAACATTCTCTCAATCTTTTCTGAACACAATAAATAGGATGAAAATAAAGTAAAGCAAAGAGAAATACTTTTTGCCTCTGGTTGAAAAGAGAGAAAAGCCTTAACAGTGCCAAAGAAAAATGAGATTAAAGGAGAAGTCAGGAATCAGGAATAAAGAGCATAACCAGAAATACCAGTCTCACAAAAAGATATGAAAACTTTATTGCTTAGGCGATGTTCACTAAGATAGAATGCCTTTTTCTATTTGTTCTAGTGCTGGAAAAACCAGAAATTAAGGGTTCACAAAGTACAGTAGGTCTGCTTTCCTCAAGGCCAGACTTTGTTCATTGGGCTCACAATGCTACCTCATGTGACAAGGTGAGTTAGGGCCAAGCCATCTTAAATGATTAGCCTCATCCTGAAAGAAAGAGCTTTTGCACATTTTTTGCATGTGTAAGAAACCACATTTTGGAAGTAAAGGGAGTGGCACAACTGTTCCAGTCTTTTAAAGCTGCTTGAATATTTGGGTGGTACTACCAGGATTTCAAATTGCAAAGCAAGAGTAGCAATAAGCAGAGGTAAAGTAGAAAAAAAAATCTGTAGATAAGGAATAATTTGTTATATTCCTATCACATTTTTACCTTTGTTTCAGCACTGGGGGGAAAATCATCATAACCCCTTCTCAGCTTTTGTTCTCCAAAGTTGTTTATTTGGTAAGTTTGGTGGCTATATATATATTGGAGGGGAAATGAGAGAGAAAGAGAGAGAGAGAGAGAAACAGATTATGCCTGTTGCCTACTGCCAAGTGTCCCAATGTTTTTATAAACTCTAAGACCTTTTTATAAATAGGAATTCACTGATGAGCAATAGCAACCTATAGTGAAAGCCAGATTTTCTAAATTGATTAAATACAAATTGCTTTCAGACTGAATCTCCAAGCTGAACATCTACATATTCTATCAGATATTGCCCTGGATCCAAAGTACTGTGGATAGAAACAGAAAATGCATTTGTAATATTCCACAGATTACTTTTACATTTTTTTCTAATACATTGCAAATCTCATTCAGGATCATGTTTACATCAGGGACCATCAACAGGTTTGGGATGGTGACCACAATTAGAATGTTTAAAACAGAATAGCAGATTTGGAAGGGACCTTGGTGGTCATCTAGTCCAACTCCTTGCTCAGGCATTTCAGACAAATGTTTGTCCAATTTCTTCTGAAAATCCTCCATTGCTGGAACTTCTGGAAGCACATCATTTCACTGTTTGATTGTTCTAAATGTCTGGAAATTTCTCCTTAATTCTAGATTGCTTCTGTCCTTGATTAGTTTCCATCCATTGTTTCTTGTCTTGCCTTCAGGTGATTTTGAGAATAGCTTAACATGTTGTGGACACTCTTACAAAATGGCTACAGGGTTCTTGGTTATGCTTGCTCATGCTCAAAGTAGCTATCATAAAGATAGCTCTGAGTCAGTCTAAAGTTATAGTGAGTAGAAGGATACATTCAACTTATTTTATTGGTGACAATAAAGAATACACCTGCGTTCACTTTCTCCTTTTTTTAACTTCCCAGTTTAGATTACATGAACTTCCTGATGTTCTCTTATCTAACTACTAATTATGTTTGACTCTGCTTAGCTTTTCAACATCAGCCCAAACTCAGTTTCTTTGATGTGACATGAATAGAAACCAGAAATATAAAACTACATTAGCTGTTACAAAAGAGCAAACAGTCCAAACACCATCTACCATTTAACTTTATCTTTTCCTAGAGCAACTGTCTAAGCAGCTCAATGAATTGCAAGGTTTCCTTGTTTCTTTTTCTATTAAAGATTATAGGGAAATATTGTGGATGCACAGGCATTCTTGAAATCCATCTAATACTAGAGGTTGGTAATTTACTTGACATATTTGAATAAGACGTTTTTTAAACTACAGATTCAAGTGAGGCAGAAGTCCAATAGATGCTAAAGAAGGCACTTGTAGACATTTATTATTACACGATAAGAAACATTGAATGAGGAAGGCAGCACAGGATAAATTCTTCCCTACCCAAAGTTCTTCAGATGTGTTGGAATTGCAGATGTGTTGGAATTACAATTCCCAGAATTTCCCAATATGAGAAATGGAAAGTCATGGTAAATCTTAACACCATGAGTCAGATTATTGTAAGAGCTACAAAAAATGAACACTTTAAACTTCAGGAGAGGTGCATTGTTTCCACTTAATTGGAAGTAATAAATCTATACAGTGAAAGACTATTTTATTCTACTGGTTGAAAAGCACTTCTGGATTTAATCCATAATACAGTGAACACTATGTACAAATTCCTTCCATTTTATTTTATTTTTTGCAAGTGAGAAGGACAACAATTAACATTCAAAACATAAATTTAAGGACATTATCAACCCATTCCTATGTAACTAAAATGACTCTCTTTTCACGGGAGGAGAATGTTGAAATATCAAGAATTCAGATTAAGTTTTATGACACATTGGTATATCATATGTAAATAAACAGCTTCTCCAAATGACTCCCAAAATTCTCTGCATGCTGGGAATTGTAGTTTTAAAACATCTAAACACATCAGATTGGGAAAGTCTAGTCTAAACCAATGTTTTTTAACTTGAGAACTGTAAGATGTGTAGACCTCATCCCAACATCATTGTGGTAGTTGAAGTCCATACATCTTAGTTTCCAGGTTGAGAAACCCTGGTATAAACTATAGGTCATATGAACTGTATGCAAAATTCAGCAAACCTTAATATTCACTTGCAGCTGTCAAGTGTCAAACTACATCCCTATTAATAGATGGGGTGACTGGAGGGATAATTTTTTTAAGGGGGCACAGTTGAGTTAATACTTCTCCTATCCAATCTTAATGTAAAGAGACAGGTGGCTTTGGAATAGTTTGAATAATGTGGTACCATTCCCCAAGGTATAAATTAAAACATTAAATCTACATTTAATAATGGTGAAGTAATAGACACACAGAACTGGAGATGTTGCATGCCCAAGTTCCACTGTAATCAGAATGAACAAGCATCTCATGGGAATGTCACTGCCTAGCTAATTACCCATTACTATTGCAAGTTCGCTCACTCTTTTTCAGTGCACATCTATCCAGTGAGTCATGTTCTCACGTGAGGGGAGAGAACAGGGAACAACATCAAGAATCCATGTCTGATATTTTGGTTAAAAAAAATTCAAAAGATTTCTTGAGTCACTGGAGAAAAAATGGACCATCTTTATTCTTACTCATTAGCAATCCATTCCAATAAGTGTGTTTTCCTCCAGGATTTGCTTTCTCACTCCCTCTTCAGAAGACCTTTTAATTTTGCCTTACAGCCATCTAGCATTTCTCTCTCTCTCTCTCTCTCTCTCTCTCTCTCTCTCTCTCTCTCTCTCTCTCTCTCTCTCTCTCTCTCTCTCTCTGTGTGTGTGTGTGTGTCCATTTTTTTTAGTTCTCCTTTTTTCCTAAGGTGTTCTTAAGGCACAGTTACACATAATTCAACAAATGACATCTTGCTCTTCTCTAGACAAAATGCTTTGTTTAGGCTTATTAGAACTTCATTACTTCCATGCTCTTGTAGAGGAAATTGTGAATATTCTGCTGCAGGGTGTGTGTGTTGTTGTTGTTTTTTTTTTTCAAAAAATGTTTCCAGCTGTTAGGCATCAATAATGCCTTAGTGTCTCCCCAGATAATAATTTTGAGCTTTTAAAATTGAGATGGTCTTAATGGCTGGGTGAGCAATCAGATAAATGAACAGAAGTGTAAGGAAGCAGAGAGTCCTGATTGAGTGGGTGAGCTGTGATTAGGACAGAAAGCATGAAATGTCTATCTGAGCATCCATGCCAGTTAGGAAATTGTGGGAATTGAAATCCATACATGTTTTGGGTTGAAGTCTATACATCTTCTAAGAGTTGAAGTGCATACATCTTAAAACTGCCAACGGTGAAAAAAAACACCAATCTAGAGAATGCTTTTACCTTGTGTAGTCTACATTCAGAGCAGTGTTAACATCAGAACTGGAGAACATTGTCAGGGCATCTTCTTAGAACAGCATACCTAAGTCACAGGTCGATAAGATTTTTCTCCAAAGAGATAACACAGAATCAGATCCACAATTCATTTACTCTTCAGTTGTGAGAATTTAAAGTTATTCCTGTTAGTTACGCCTCCAGGTGGGAAGAATATAATAGCCTTTGGATATTGGAGAGTTGATGCTTCAGAATGTTTCATTCATAACTAGCATCATCCCAATTTAAATATAGGAGAAGATACTCTTGTATGATCTCAGCCAATTAGTCATGGATAGAGATGTGTTGTCGGGCTGTACTTTACAGAAGTTGATTTTTATTTTACTTTTTTGTCCTAGCCAACCTTTACTGAGCAGGAAAAAGAGACTTAGACCTGTTAGCTGGATTTCCACTAATAAATTCCAGGACTACAGCCAGATTTGGAAGTTTAGGGAAGGGGAGGAGTTCAAAAGTACAGAAGTAGATGACTGCTTCCACACTGTTGCCAAGAAAACTACAGGTAGTCTTTGACTTACAGCAGTTCATTTAGTGACTGTTCAGAGTTACAACAGCACTGAAAAAAGTGACTTATAACCATTTTTCAGACTTACAACATTTGCAGTATCTCCTTGGTCATGTGATCAAAATTCAGACACTTGGCAACTGGTTCATATTTATGTCGGTTGCAGCATCCCAGGGTCATGTAAACAGTTTTTGTGACCTTCTGACAAGCAAAGTCAATGGGGAAGCCAAATTCACTTTTTTATTATAATATTTTATTAGTTTTCTAATTTTACAATTAAACATTTAAAAAGCAACGGGGTGACTGCGTTAATCAATAATTCAATAACATACACAAATCCTTAGTACAAATCTCAAATTACAACATCAGATATTTCCTCTCTTTTTCCCTTTAATATCTACTATCTCATACTAGGCTAGAGTAATTCTTATTGTTATCAACTAAGTAAAACCATCTTTGTTACATTTATCAATAATTTTTAGCTCATACATATCTTAATTGTGTTTACATTCAATCCTTATATACACTCAATTACAAAATTGTAATCTTTAATGCAATAGGGAAAAAATATTAACTATAAGACTGAAAAGTAATCATATTAGCTATATAAACTATAGTTGTAATTAAATATAAATCAAACCAGATTGGAGTTTGGCTTGGCCTTATCCTTTCCTTTTAGATTTGGGTTTCTAATACACCAGTTAAGGTTAAATACAGTCCAGAAAAAGTAATATCTTTTTTAAAAAGTGGCTACAATATGCCCTCAGAATTCATGTTAGTTGCATGTTAACACTGCAAACCTAAACTTCTTTAAGAAAAATATTCTTAGAACTAGTTTGTAATAGGAATGAAGACATCAAGGCAGTTTATAAGAAGGTCTCTCTTCATTAACAATCCATAACAACTTCCCTGTAAAATTGGTTGGACTGAGAAAAAATGAAAAACATACAGATCTTCCCGTTTTAAATTCACCTTAATCATTACAGCAGAATGGACAGAAAAAAAGCTGGAAGATTTCTCAGCCTTTTTCCAGAAGAATGAATTTAAGGGAATTTCTAAATGGCATCACCCTTATAGGAGTCCTACTAAAAAGCAACAGTGAGAAAAAGTTTGTTCATGTAGTTTTCCCTTTCAATTTAAGTGAAATATGGGAAATAATGGAAAGTGGACAGAGAAATGAAAGGGAGGACATTTCCAAGCACCCTGTCATCTCATCAGTAAATAAAAATAAGAAAATAATATCATATCTCTGATCAGTGCTTTTTTTGTAAAAGAAAAAGGTGCCGGAACTCACACATGTCATACAACCCGCCTTGCCTACCCTACAAGGTTCCATCCAAAAAAGGTGCTGGAACTCCGTTCTGAGCGTTCTATGAGAAAAAAGCCCTGTCTCTGATTGTCTCAAAGACAACTGGACTTTCTTGGGGGCTTTTCCTTGAAAAAATAGGGAAAAAGCAAGAAAGTCCAGTTGCCTTTTGAAAAGCACCTTCGGGATAACCATGACCTGGACGATTGAGAATAATCATGATCATTTCTCTGAAATTCTCTCCTCAGCTGAAAGAATATTAGAAACAATTTCTCTTTTGTCAGACTGAATGATAAATGATAGAAATAAAAGCAGAAAAAATATTTCTCTCTTACTAGTATAAATAATCTTACTGCATTAAAATCCGCCAAGGATAGGAATGTAATTTCTGAAGTTCTGACAGATTCTTTCACTCTCTCTTCACTGAGCAAAGTGAAAAAGTCTGCATACTTCTCTATTGACTGAGAATTATCTTGATTCTACAGATTATCCTCAAGCCACTATAGAGAGCACAAAGGCCTTCCTTAAAATGTTAGGGGTGGGGAAAATGCTGATAGAACCTGGGGCATTTGTGGGGAAAGAATTAAACTCCCCACCTCATCTCTCAAGTGAATTTCAAGAGCCAGCCGGTCTGGGAGGTTGGATTTGTTTTTAGGAAAAGTAAACACAGCTAAAGTCAACAAGTTCCTTCCGTAGGGAGCTGTTGAGCAAATTGCCTTACAGATTAAATTCTGTGAAGTCATACTCAATCCAATGTGAACCTCTCAGCCTTTGCCCAAGAAAAGAAAAAGTATGTCTGTTAGTATACGTTTAGGTACATTTGTGCCATACACACTGAGTTTTATGGGTTTGAATGGTGCAGTAAATTAAAACCAATCTCCTCTAAATAACCCCAGCTAAGGTAGTAACAAAGAGTTTTGGGGAGACAGGAAGATGTTAATGAATAAACATGTATATGTTGTAATAGTGGTTCCCATAGAGATGGTTCTCCTCTATGTGGAATTTTACTATTTAGAAAGGTAATGGGACATGGTTTAATAGCAATTAGAATTGTACAAAATGATTTCATGTGCTTCACCAGCCACAAAAATTACTGTGGATAAAAGTTTAGTACCATTGGAAATCATTCTAAAGGCTGGAACTAAAAATGATACAATCACCACTTAGCTGTGCAATATAAGATAAGAGGGTTTCTTCAATTGAAATATAATGTGAAAATTACAGAACCTAATTGTGTATTGAAATGAAACTTTCAACCAGTGTAAATGTTTGTTTGTTTTTAATTTTCAAATGTCAATTTTAAAAAAAAATTAATGGGGCAGTCATATTTGAAAATTCAGCTGAAAATCTTTGGTATATTTTGCAGTCCTTTCAAAACTCTGTGAAATCAATCTAGATGTCATACAAGAAAAGAGATCAAAGGGAGACAGTGTGATAGATGTTTTCTACAAGGATGAGAGATAGATAGACTATGATAGTTGCTTCTCCCATTTCTGGAATCTTTAAAGGAAGGGTTTAGGAACATGAGTACCTCAGGCCACACCTTAATCCATACCCTATACCTGCTTCTCCCATGTTGTAACCTTCACCCACTTCCTTGTAATTCTGATCAATTACGGTCCTATTTCACTCACACTAATCTTTCAGATCCCATCTCCTGCTAATATACAGTGCTAAGAAATTTATTCCACAGGAAATAGAGTTGATGATAGCAGAACCAGCCAATAAAATAAAATAAAAAATAATGAAACCCCAAAATAAAAAGTATATGTTAAAGTAGGAAAGAGCAGGTTATTAGCAAAAAGTATAGTCATAGGGAAGGTAAGCTCTTGATTAATTTAAGCTTAATCTAGAAAGCTAAGTACAAAAAGGGAGGGGATTTCTTCAGATGCATTCATGATACAAAGAAGACAAGAGGAATAGGACTACTTGTGAAAATATAACATCTCAGTAAAGATAGCAAAAGTTAATAAATCTTAAAATAATTGATTAATTACTTAAATTCTGCTTTGGATCAATGTTCTCTGAGAAGAGAATATGCTGTTCCACCAGGCATTTATAGAGAGGTAGTTCGAAAGAGCAAGATTCCTTCTTGAGCTTAATAATTAATTAACTTAATAAATAATTAATAATTAACTTCAATTAAGTTCAGATCGCCAGAGCCAAATGGATTGTATCCTAAATTACTGAAAGATATTGTTGATAGACAAATACCAAACATCTGTCAATTATCTTTGAAAAATCCTGGACAAGTTCTCCAATACTATTTATTTTATTTTATTTATTTTAATTCCATTTATATCCCGCCCTTCTCCGAAGACTCAGGGCGGCTTACAAGCTTAGCGGTAGCCTTCATCCTATGTATATGCCTGCTTATTAGGGTTTTCATACACACACCCCAAGCGCATTATTACAAAGTCAGCTTATTGCCCCCAACAATCTAGGTCCTCATTTTACCTACCTCGGAAGGATGGAAGGCTGAGTCAACCTTGAGCCTGGTGGGATGCGAACCTGCAATAATTGTAGGCAGCTGGTGTTACTTAAGGAGGCATTAGCCCACTGCTCCACCAAGGCTCAACTAAAGGGGAAAATGTTTTCAAAATGGGGAAAACTGGGACTTACAGAACTGTAGACTAATCATACTTATGTATGGAAAAAATTCTAAGCATTGACCTTTAGGAAATGCAACATAGTCTATATTTTTAAAAACATATATTTTTATTACTTGGTGTAGTTTGTTGTTAAATTTCCTAGATTCACTATCTTACTCTTCTTTTTGTCCCTCTTTTTTTGTCAGTAATATTTTCACTATATTCTGCATTGATCAGATCACATTTAAAGAATTGAGCCCTATTCTAAATGCCCCATTTTATGGAACATTGGGAACATAGTTTAATCTTTGAAAGCAAAGAGATACGACAGCATTTTACAAGTTGTTCCACACAAGGTCAAATCCTGTTCTCTATTGTCACTGAATACAGCACAAGTTCAATTCAAAACCTGAGCTCTGTGCAACAGGGTGGGCTTCCATTCCTGCCCATCTAGCAGATCAAAAGCCTTTCGATCTAAAGGTAACAACATTCCATGCCCCTTTGGTGTATAGCCATGCTGGTCACATTACCACAGAAATTGTCATCTGACAATCCTGGTACCCTCAGTCAAAAAACAGGAGTTGAGCACCGTGCCCTAGAGTCCCCTGACAGGGAAAACCTTACCTTTATTTTTTAGATCCAGTTGAATGTTGAACAAAATTTCTTAACAGGGCAGTATAGCAGTGGAATCTGCTATTAAGGGAAATTTTCCCTTCTCTGGTGAATTCTAACAGAGGCTAGACAGTTATGTATGGAAATGTTTTAATTTGGATTTATTAAATGTTTTCCTATACTGGACAGGGAGAGAGGGGAATCAATAAGTGATCATTTCCAGTTCTTTTTCTGGAAAATTTGGAAAAATTAACCCTCATGTTTATCTTAATCTCTCACATTTGCAACTAGAAGCCAGTTAGGCTAATATTTTATGTAGATTGGTGGAGAATTAGAAGTCCCTTTTTATTCAATCCTAATAAAATAATTGCCTTCTGAAATTTTATTTTGTCCAGTAACACTAAGTAAACTTTTAAAAAATGAAAATTAAAAATATTAGCTAAAGATACCTGAAAATCAATGGCTTTCATTTCTTAAGCATTAATTTCTCATCAGGATTTCTCATTTTTAAGGTAACACCAATAGAACCTCAGTGTATCTAAGCAGAATGAATTTTGATGACATCTTGTAGGGATCTAACTTCAGAAATTTCTTTTGCATTCATAGTGACATTTCCTTGCTAGTCAAAAATGATTATTAAATCATCCAAGTTGTCCACAATTATTTCATGCTCTAGACATTATTATACATCCTGGTTTTATGAAAAGCTTTGAGACCTGGGCGAGGGGCAGCAGTATTGGGGAGGACAGAATTGCAGATATTTACTAGTTGGGGGGGGAACTCCATGAATTTCTTAAAAGGCATCTCTTATAACTCATAAAAATCTTACAACTGATGGTGATTAAAACACAACACTGAAGTAAAAGCAAATTCTGAAGAAAATATGTAGATGTTTTCCAGACATAAAATATGGATTCAGTGCTAAGATTTTATTCATGCAGAAACTCTCTTTATGCAGAAAGCTAGTAAAAAAAAATGTTTGTCCTTTCTATACAAATTTTCTCTTACATTCATTTTCTAGGTTTGTTTGTTTATTCATATGAGAAGCATCACAATTAAAATAAGGCAAACCATATGACAAAATTTATAATATAAAATACAAGATTAACATATGTACAAATTAAAGAGATCTTTCCCAGAAATTAATAACGTTAATTGTTTTCTATTGCACTGCCATGAGGTCCTCAAGTATACACTGATCGGGACATAAAAGGCAGGTATACATATGTGTTGTTGTCTGCATTTTCTATGTGAATTATAGTGAAAAGACATTCACCAATAGGATGCTTCCTGTTTACAGTCAGATTGGGAAAGAGTGCCTTCGAATCAGTGGTGATCGTGGTATGGAAGGTCCCTCCAGTTTTCTTGGCAAAATTTTGAAAGTGGTTTGCCATTGCGTAGGGCTAAGAGAGAGAGTGACAGACTGGCCCATTGCCACCTAGCTTTGTGCCTAAGGCAGGAGTAGAACTCACTGTCTCCCAATTTCTAGCCTGCTTCCTTGACCATTACACCGGCTCTATCTAAACAAGACAGACCATGAGCCCATTCCTCACCACTGTTTAAACTGCTTATTTTTTAATTTTATTATACTGTATGTAAAACCAATGTAATCAAATCCCAAATTCTCTTGAACTTCATTTTACTTTTACCTTGAAATTCCGATGTTAGATTTCTTTCTTGCCTTCCCATTTTTGTATATATTCTTAATAGCCATGCTGTTAAGCTTTCTTCTTCAGACCAAACCATCTGCAAATTTAGACATAATTCCCTTTGATTACATGTCCCTTTGAGACTAGTTAGCTCTTTGTATGGGTAAGTAGGCTTCAGACTACAGTCCAAAGTTTATTTCAGGCACCTATGGAGTTCTCCAAATCATCACACACAGTTTGAAATAATATTCTTCTAGTATGTGTTTCTTTGTGTGCTTATGTCCTATGATATAATGATACATAATTATTTTCTGGATTCAGTCAGTTAAAATAATATCAGCCCATGTTTTCATAAATCCACAACATTCAAGAAACCAGATATTATTAAGAAAATTTAAGCCATCAAGGAATATTGCAATTTCATCCCCACTTTCCTCTGTGGATTTGATGAGGCTATTTCACATGGTGTTCGGTTTATTATCTTTCATAATATGGAATGTAACTAGATAAATAAAGCATAAATATGGATTAATTACTAGGCTGATTGTAATGATAGCCACTTTTCTGCATGTGAAATATGATACAGGTTTTTCCTCCAGTGTCTGGTAATATTTTTTCTACTTTTACTTCTACATTTTATGTTTACATTTTATGAAAAAATGTGGATGATTGGCAGCTGGTTAAATTAAGAATGACTTTGGTAAAGGAAAAAGCTTCTATAAAACAAAAAAGTGACATATCCTACCTCTAGAATTTCTGTGAACTTTGGCAGCATTTGAAATCTTCTTACAGAGGGTTGTCCTCTGCAATATGTCCTTAACATTGTTTTTTTTCAATAGCAATTTTAAGATGTGTGGCCATCTTAAAGTCCCAGAATTCCCCAGCCAGCGTGCTGGAAACCCTAGTAGTAGAAATCCTAATAGTAAAAAAAAAGCACAATTCCAGAAAAGAATACATCCAAGAAGATACTAGACCAAACTAATGATGAGAATTCTGCACCCACCACCACCACCATTATTGTTGTTGTTGTTGTTGTTGTTGCTATCCCCAAAATTCTTTATTCTGTTTCCCTGGC
Source organism: Vipera ursinii (assembly GCF_947247035.1). Classification (NCBI taxonomy): domain Eukaryota; kingdom Metazoa; phylum Chordata; class Lepidosauria; order Squamata; family Viperidae; genus Vipera; species Vipera ursinii. The sequence continues at coordinate 113,907,770 of NC_139517.1, read as the reverse complement.
TGCAGTTCCTCTCCTATCTCCTAGATCATTCCAACATACTTTTGCATGGAATCGGGGGGGGGGAACAGTCAACATGGCAGCCACTGCCATACAATCTAAATCCCACCCTTTTATTTTATTTTATATGATTCCCAATACATGTAAGAAGTGGCAGGGCTTTGAACTTTTTAATACCCAAACTCCTACAGACACACCTGATTTGGCCCCAGAGGAAGTCATTCTGAGCTTAACCAAATGAAGAGCAGTTCTTCTATCTTTCTGTCCAATGAATTGTTACACAATATTGTAGGCAAGAGTTCCAGAAGGGGAAAGAAACAAAATGCAATTACTTCTAACTTTTTTGCTGCAATAAGATACATAATACAGTTATTCTATCAACTTTTTACTTGTCTAAAACAGTAAATACTAGTAATTTCTATAACCATAATCTATTTAATCATCAAAACCCAAAATCAACGTTTTTATTATTTTTCTCCTTGTAACAGAAAGTTCAACTATTTATATTATTTCTTCTAATTAATGAAGTTATTTTTTTCCATCTCGGCTAGTTCTACCATCTTTTCAAGCCATTATTCCATTATTTCCATTTTTGAGCATATAGGATTCTTGCTGCCGTCAACATATATATTAACAAAAGTTCAAATTATTTTTTCATCTCTTTAACCAGTAATCCTAAAAAAACTAATTTCTGGTTTCCATTGTAAAACCACTTTAAGGATCTTTTGAATCAAAACATGGATCTGTTGCCAATATTTCTCTGTCTTAACATGCATCCACATATAATAAAAAGTACCTTCCTTACAGTTACATTTTTAACAAATATTCAAAAAGCCTATTACAACTTCTATGCCACAATCAAAAAAGGATCAAAACATCACACCATATAAATGCTAAGTCTATTTCTCTGGAGAGATGTTTTTCTAGCTGGGACAACAACACTGAAAAATGGTGAAACTAAAAAAATAAAAAATGCTATCCTTAAAAATAGATTTAAGCAGGTATTCATGATAAAGCTTTTATTCTTATATTATCTATTTTTGGGAGTACTTCTTTGGGGGTTTTTAAGCCTGGAACTTCAGCTCTAGACTAATTTGTCAAGTACGGGACTGGGGGCTAAAACATATAAGGAACGGTTGCTGGAATTGGGTATGTTTAGTTTAATGAAGAGAAGGACTAGGGGTGACATGATAGCTGTGCTCCAATATCGGAGGGCCTGCCACAAAGAAGTGTGGGGTCAACTTATTCTTCAAAGCACCTGAAAGCAGGAGAACAAAAAATGGATGAAAACTACTCAAAGAGAGAATCAACCTACAACTTAAGGAGAAATTTCCTGACATTAATTAATCAGTGGAATTTCTTGCCTCCAGAAGTTGTGGGTGCTCCAACACTGGAGGTTTTTAAGAAGAGAATGGACAACCATTTATCTGAAATGGTATAGAGTTTCCTGCCTGAGCAGGGAGTTGGACTAGAAGAACTCCCCAAGGTCCTTTCCAATACAGTTATTCTGTTATATACTTCTGTCTCCAAATAAACATATACATGCAAGCAGAGAAACGCACCACAGCTGGAGCTTAGTCTAATACCCAGAGCACATCAAGCAAGATAGAGAATGGAGTCACCACCAACGTTCCAAATGTTGCACATTATTTACTTATTCATTCATTCATTCATTCATTCATTCATTCATTCATTCATTCATTTAATTTGTATTTCTGCTTGAAAACTATTTTTAGGTGGACTTAAGATCCAGCTTCTTGTGCTTGCATATGTGTGCAAATATTGACTTACTTATAACTCTATCATGAACTAAACTAGAATAAAATATGGTTTCTGTCATTTGTAAGTTCCAAATTTTGCAAGGTTTAATAAATCAGTACTTTAGCACATTATATTCATTCATTCATTTATGGGGGGGAAGTGTTCATTCATTCATTCATTCATTCCTAGTAGATTTTAACCGTTAAGACATGTTCCAAATCATAAGTAAATAGCAGCAAGGAAGCCTGACCAAAGCAAGCAAAGTTGCCTGTAAGGAAGCAGAGGGCAAATCAACAAGTTTCTTCCTGCAACCCAGAAATACCTAAGGTAATTTTCAGAAGGGAGAAAATGAGTGTTTAGGGAGGTCAGTTATTCATTCTTCAGAATCAAGAAGCTAGTTGACCTGGTTAAGCAAATACCTACAGATGGATAACCTCCGCTGGAATTTCAAAAAGCAGGTGATCATAATGCAAAGCTTGTCTTTTTGCTGATAAATGCAATCTTTAATCATTCACCTTATTTGGATTTTCCAAACTGGAGGAGAAAAAGGAAGAACGTATGCCAAGCTGTTTCCCTCTTGAGAAACAGCTAAATGCTAAACCATTCTGAAGTATAATTGAGTTCTGTCATCTATTTTCAATGCGATCATTCTTCTCTCCTAATCTTCTATTTAAAAAAAACAACAACCAGAAAGGAACTTGGAAAGGAAAGATGGAATTACGCCTTCAGCCAGACTTATTTCAAGCCTTAGTATTTCCTTCTTGATTACCATTGAGGCAGAAAATATCAGTTCTATTGGACAATGACAGACTTGCTGAGTATAAAGAAAAGACTAACAATATATTTTTAAAATATTAAATCAAGTTACAAACTAATTTGAGAGAAACTTTTTATTTCTCTACGAGAAGCAAGAACCAATGAATTCCTCTATTTCTTCAGCCTAATTATCTTTATGGTGTAGTGGCAATTCATTCATCACATAAAAATGATGCTTATTTACAAAAAAACTTACAACTGTTAATACTTATATGTTCATTTCAGAAGTCTTATAATTGAGAACAAAAAAACATTGTGTGGGGGAAGATCATCACTAGGTGAATCATATAGGAGGACAATCTTTGGTTTAGATGTTGATGGGCAAACTCAAACTTCTGAATTCATCTTTATTCCTTTTCTTTCATCCATATGGCCTTCCAAGCGGAGAATTCAAAGAAAAGTTTTTTATCATTATTTTTGGTCTTAATATTATTAAAGGTAAACTTCTAAAAAAAACTTCTTGTGATGTTCTTCTGCTTCCTTTTTTTTGCAATTTTCTATTCCTCTTTGTTCTCATTTGGAGAAGATTTTAATTTTTGACCTTTCACCTGACCTCTGCCAGAATGCTCCATTTTATTCTAGGTTGCACTTTTTCATTTTCAAAAATAGTATCTTAATATAAACCAAGTAATGCTCTATCTAATTAATGGAATGGTCATTTCTAGATATTTTATATCTAAATTTGTTCTTTTACCCTTTTTCACCTAAATTGCAAAGCAAGTTATCTGGTTTATTCCTTTGTTTACTCCTTCTCTATTCCTGTGAAAATTCATGCTTCTGCTTCTTAAGAGTTATTATGTTTTGCCCATCCTGCATATTTATTTATACAGTGTGTGTGTGTGTGTGTGTGTGCATGTGCATATATACAGTATATATTCATATACATACATACCCCCCACCCTCACCTGGCCTCCTCAGTGCTGCTTATTCCAGCATATAAACTTTTATTAGTCAGAGTGAAACCTACATTAAAGCAGGTGAGGGTTTGGACAGAGGGAGCTATAGAAGCATTACAAGACTGCTTTGAGTGCACAAATTGGGGCTTGTTTAAGGAAGCAGCTACTGATAACCAACATACAAATGTTGAGGAGTATGCACCACGGTGTCTGCATATATCCAAAAGTTCACAGAAGATGTCTGTGTCCTGAAAAGCATTGTTGTGAGGGCGAATGAAAAACCGTGGCTGACCTATGAGGTCTGCAAGATGCTGAAAGCACAGAATGTGTCTTTTAAATCTGGTGACATGCTGGCACTTAGAACAGCCAGAGCAAATCTGAAAAGTGCCATAAAAGGTGCAAAGCAAGCCCATGGCCAGAAAATTCAGAACTTTTTTCAGGACTCAACAAACACCAAGTGAAAGTGGCAAGGAATCCAGGTCATTACGGATTACAAAGTGACTCCATCAAGATGCAAGGACAACACTGACTTCCTAAACAAACTGAATACATTTTTTGGTAGATTTGAGGCATCAAATAGCACTCCTGCTAGGAAAGCTATGCCTCATCCTGATGAGCAAGTGCTAAGCTTTGATGTCACCTGTGTCTGGAAAACACTGAAGAAAGTTAACATTTGAAAGCAGCAGGCCCAGATAACATCCCTGGATATGTCCTTAGGGAATGCGCAGATGAGCTGGCTTGTGTGCTCACAGATATTTTCAGTCTCTCATTGCAGTAGGCAGTGGTCCCATCATGTTTTAAGATGGCCATCATCTTGCCAGTGCCAAAAAAGTCCACAAATACAGGCCAGTTGAACCGACATCCACCATTATGAAATGCTTTGAGAAACTGAGGACATTATTGTATCTAGCCTCCCGCCAGCATTTGACCCGCTTCAGCTTGTCAAGGATGCTATTTCTTCCGTTCTCCATCTGAGTTTGAAGCACTTAGAGGAAAGAAATGCTCATGTGAATTGGTTGTTTGACAACTTCAGTTAAGCGTTTAACACAATCATTCCCCAGTATCTAGTAGACAAACTGGGTCTTTTAGGCTTAAGCACTCTTTTGTGCAACTGGATTCTTGAATTTCCTACCAACAGGCCCCAATATGTGCGAGTTGGAATAAATACCTCTAATACCATTTTCTTGAGCACAGGTTCTCCTCAGGGCTGCATCCTAAGTCTGCTGCTGTTCACCCTGTTGACCCATGACTGTTGTGCTAGGTTTGCCACCAACCATATTGTGAAGTTTGCAGATGATAAAACAGTAGTGGGCCTTATTCATGATGACAATGAGGGTGCTTACCGCAAGGAGGTTGAGGGGTTGGTGAACTGGTGTAAGGAAAACAGCCTAGTTTTAAATACCAGAAAATCTAAAGAGATCATTGTCGACTTCAGAAAAGGCAGGCACAGTCTCACTTCTCTGTGCATTAATGATTCACCTGTGGAGATAGTTACCAGCATCAAATTCCTGGGTGTGCAGTTTACAAGTAGGCTGGCTTGGTCGCTCAACAGTGAAGTGGGCACAGCAGCGCCTGTATTTTCTGCATTAACCTTGTGAACTCTCAAGTTTCCTCCTTCTGCTATATATTCAAGATGGACAGTATTTAATATTTATTTGTTATGTATATGTAGACGTGTGGGTCTGTACATATGTTGTATATAGTATGTTTAGGTGTGGGTCATGTATGTGTGCTGTTGTGCCCAAAGTAAAAAAAAATGACAATAAACCTGCCTCCAGAGGTGGTGAATGCTCCAACACTGGAGGCTTTTAAGAAGAGCTGGACAGCCATTTGCCTGAAATGGTATAGGGTTTCCTGCCTGAGCAGGGGTTTGGACTAGATGACCTCCAAGGTCCCTTCCAACTTTATATTATTATTATTATTATTATTATTATTATTATTATTATTATTATTATTATTATTATTATTAATTATTGTCTTGTCTTGTCTCTTCTCGTCTTGTCTCATCTCGTCTCATCTCATCTCGTCTCATCTCATCTCATCTCATCTTACCTTACCTTACCTTATCTTATCATCTTATCATGTATGTGGGTACCATGTTTCCCCGAAAATAAGACCAGGTCTTTTTTTATATTTTGCTTCCAAAAGAGGCAAGAGGTCTTATTTTGGGGGGATGTCTTACTCACCTCCAGCACTGATAGCCTCGACCAGCAGGTCTACTGGGCCAGTCTACTTTTTCTGGGGCTGAAGGAGCAGCTGCATTCTGCAGCTGCATTCCGGCCTACATTTTGGTCTTGCAGAACCAAGCAATGGATTGAATCCATAGCTTGATTCTTGGCTGCAGAGGCCTTCAAGAAAGGCCTGTAACTGAGAAATGCAGGCCTGGCTGCAGAAGAAGTGGGCCCCGCGAGGAGAAGCCTGCCTGCAAGATAAGTGGGTGCGGGGCATGTGAGGCAGGCCCACCCTCACTCCCCTGCCCTAGCTTGATTTTTAGGTATGTGCCTCGCCCAAAAACTAGGACTTATTTTTTGGGGTAGGGCTTATATTAGGCCCATCCACCCCCCCAAAAATACAAGCTAGGGCTTATTTTCAGGGTAGGCCATACTTTTGGGGAAACATGGTATGTCATCTACATCAGTTATCAGAGGCAGTTTAGTGGTGAAGGCACCAGACTAGAAACTTGTAGACCATGAGTTCTAGTCCTGCCTTAACCAAATTGGATGTACTTTGGCCAATCCTACTGTCTCAGCTGTAGAAAGGAGGCAATGGCAAGTCACCTTTGAAATCTTACCAAGAAAACTGCAGGGACTTGTCCTGGCAAACACCAGGAGTTAATACTGATTTGAAGGAACCACAGAAACAAGCATTATAGTTACTCTAAGTTTGCTAATAATTCCCTGTGGCACTTGTAGTCTGGACTACCGAAGTACATGTACAACAAATTTTGAATTGGTTTTAAAAAGAATTAAAAATTAAAAACTAGTAAAAACTAGAAACGATTAACTAATTCCAGAAACAGGAAGTCAAAAAATGAATAGGGAGTGATTACTCTGATTAGAAAAATGTTATAGAATTGTAAAGAGACAATTTTTATAATCATGGAGAGAGTACTAAAGAATTACTAGACAACTCATACCCTGTTGGGTCTTTGTTTCAAAAATATTTCCTTACCTCACAGGAAGAGAAGAGCAGTAGGAGCAAGACTGTTGACTTCCTGCTGGCTTTTCCATTGAGTTTACTTATGGAAATATAGCAGGAAACATCAAAAATCTTCTTCCTTCTCTTTCTCTCCCCTCCCCTCCTCTTCTCTCCCTTCCCTCCCCAAAACTGTTGCAGTGTGATGTATCATTTCACCCATTTAAAGGTCATAATAACAAGAGTATTAGTTGACAACTTAAGCATCTATGAAAAGACAGTATCAAAGATTGGAAAGATGGGCATTTGCAAAGAACAGGAGAAGCTTTTTTTGAACAAAGAGTGCCAAAATTTTGTGCAGCATTCAGCATAAGACCAGATGTGGCTTAAATGTTTCTTAGTCTAAACTCATCCACAGTAAGAGGTAATCAGTCCTAATCCTGAACCCAGTAGGACATTGATAAAATTTCTTCTTCTCTTAAAGCGAAATATATTGCCCAATTTATTACAAATAATTCAATTGATTTAATTGTCTTTAGACAACCATAGATTTTGCCAAAAAATCATATTTCATTTTTAACCATGCCTATTTTTTTTTCTTTTGCTTAAATTTGATCATGCAGTAGACATACATGGAGTGAGATATTATTTTTACTCTGAGATGCTTCTCCTATAAATTACGCTTCATGTTTCTTTTTTCTTTGTTTTCCTTGGCAGAAATATTAAAATCTACATCAGTTTGCTTGGGTTTTTTTACAAAAAAGAACAATCTGCGTATCTAGAGATGAGCTTTCAGCTACTGTGCAAACCTGCCCCTAGTGTAATTCTATCTGCCATCACAGTATCACTAAAGGAAATAAACCAATCTCTAATTACAAAGATTATTTACCTTGTAATTAAAGTGGTGCCAGTAATTCAGATTTCTCTTAAGATAGGTTCAATCTTATCTTTTTTAAAAAGAAAAATTCTCCAGATAAATTACCAGGTTGATGGAACAGAGGAAGACAGCTCACCACTTCTCTATTAGAAGGTGCCATAGAAACAGCAGACATAGGGAATAAATGAACCAAATGAGCATTTATATACCTCCCAACATACGACAATCCGATGGACATGGTCATATCAATATATTGTGCATAGTGCGGAAACTAATGTTTTTTCTTCTCTTCCACTGTCAACATGCATTATATAAAATAATAAATGTAAGATAAAAATCTAATAAATAAATTAAGTAGCTCAATGGTTAGAGACTCTGAGCTTGTTAGCTGGAAAGCTGACAGCCCAGGTTCAAGATCTGAGCCCTGCTCAACAGGGTAAGCTCCCGAAACTTGCCTCAACTCTTGCCTACCTAGCAGTTTGGAAGCATGAAAATGCAAGTAGATAAGTAGGTACCACTTGAGTGGGTAGGTAACAGTATTCCATGCACCTCAACATATAGTCATGCTGGCCACATAATCACAGAAGTGTCTTCAGACAACCCTGGCTCCTTCAGCTAAGAAACAGAGATGAGCACCATCTCCTAGAGTCAGAAATGACTGGAAAGGGAAAAAGTTACCTTTACTGTTTCATTCTCTAATGAGATAAATTTAACATACACATCATAGTTCATTGGAATACTAAAGCTGGAAATATACTAGCACCTTAGGATAATGGGAAAATATGGCTTTTGATATAAGAATAAAAAAGGTGACTGCCTAACAGTCCTTCAAAGATCATTTGAGTATTCATAGCAAATATCTTTTTCTTACCACCTAAAAGTCTATACATTGCTGGATAAACAACACTTAAATTAAGTTGATCAAATACTTATAGTGGAGTTGGGGTGAGAATGGGGTCAGCTGAGAGGCTTTGCAGGAGCCCTGCCAATTTGGCAGGAAGATGAGAAGCTGCCATGGGTCTGGCAGTGGGGTGTGGCTTGGAGGAGGGAAGAAAACAGAGGAGGAAGCAGATGAAGAGATGAAGAGAGAAGGCTTGGTGGAGCTTGCCGTTCTGATCCAGCTGATCGAAGAGAGAGTAAGCAGCTGGGGTTTTCACAATTATTTTTTTTTTGCTTTATTATAGGCAAGCTGGATGAAAGCGGAAGGGAAAGAGAGTGAGAGTAGTTGCTGGAGCTGTTTGCTTGAAGCAGACCATGCAGGGAAGGATAGAGAGTGAGAGTAGTTGCTGGAGCTGTTTGCTTGAAGCAGGCCAGGCAGAGAGAGAGAAAAAGTGGGAGTAGCTTGCCAGAGCTGTTTGTTTGAAGCAGGCTAGGTAGAAAGAGATAGAGGGTGAGAGTAGCTTGTTGGAGCTGTTTGCTTGAAGCAGGCCAGACAGAGAGAGAGAGAGAGAGAGAGAGAGAGAGGTGGGGAAAGGTGAAATTTTATTGTTACTTTCTCTTTCATTGCAGGCAGGCCAGACAAAGAGAGGGAGAGAGGGTAGTCTGGGGAGTTTTAATTCTTTTCCCTTGTTGGAGTAAGCTAGGCAGAGGGAGAGTTAGGAAAGATTTTGACATACATCTTTCAGTGGGAGGTAAGGGGTGTTTTTTTAAGATCAGCTGGGGGAGCTAAAAAGGATTACATGGAGTGAGGTCAGAGAGGGATGAGGAGAGTGGACATGGGAGGCCTCTGCCAGCACCAGAGATTGACCTCCATCATCCTGGGCAAGTTGTTGCCACAAGAGACTGACTACCATTGTTTTAGGCAAGTTGCTGTCACCAGACGCTGATTAACATCATTCTGAGCAAGTTGTTTTCATTAGAGACTGACTATCATTGCCTTAGGTAAAGTTGTTGTCACCAGAGGTGGACTGCCGTCATTCTGAGCATGTTGCTGCTACTAGAGATGGACTACCATTGCCTTATGCCAGCTGCTGTTATCAGGAATTGACTACCATCCTTCCCTGTAAGTTTTTATTGCCTGAGATCAACCACCATTGTCCCACATGAATCACTGTCAAAAAAGAGAGAGCGACCATCACTGCCCCATGTGCATGGCTGCCGATCGTGACTGAATACCACTGTGTTATGTGTCATATTAAGCAGGAGTGCCAATGTGAGAGACCTCCTTGGGGTGGGGGCTACTTGGAAGGGAGGTCAGGAGGGGCCAGACTTAAGCGGTCCCTACAGGGGTGGCTCTACATACTCTTAAAGAAAAATGGAGGAACTTTCTCTCTTAAATTAAAAGGAGGCCATGAACTATTTATTTAGTGAACCATGGTAATGCTTAGAATGCAGTATTGCAGACTAACTCTGCTGTTCGATCCTGACTGACTCAAAGTTCACTCAACCTTCCATCCATTCATCCTTCCAAGGTCACTAAAATGAGGATTCAGATTGCTATAGGCAATATGCTGACTTCTAAACCACTCATAGTCTAAGTGCTATTGCTATTTATTTATTTATTTAAAAATACCAGTTTAAATGTAAGAAGGCAAACAAGATAATTAAGCCAACAAAATACAAACTTGGAAATATTCCATAGGAATATCCAGTGATGGTAAAGAACAGATTTAATGAAGATTTCTTAAACAGAGTGGCTGAAGGATTCTGGACTCCAATTCATAAAGTATTCAAAAATATTCCACAATACAAAAAACAAATGTGGTTGAAATGACTGTCTACTCTTATATTATAAATAGCTGCAGAGAGAAAAAAAGCAAATGACAACCTTGACAGAGGAAAAATCATTCAATAAATACCAAATTCCAGAGAAAAGCAAGAAAAGGCACAGAGATACATCTAAATAAGAAATACAAGGAAACTGAGGACAACGATCAAATGGAAAGCACAGCAAGAGATTTCTTCAAAAGCATTTGTGAAATTAAGGTAAACGTACACAAATACAAAATAATTAAAGATAAAAAGACCCTAAATCAATGATATGTACAAAGATAGGATCACTGAACTAGAACCCCAACATTTTTGAAAGGTGAAATTAAATGGACTCTGGAAATTATTGCTAACAAAGATGCAGAGTTTGCAAAATACCAGTAGAGCTGTTTAAAAACTTGCAAGATAATGTTGCGTTTGTGGGTAGCGGGGGGGGAACCCACAGAAGACTGAAAAAAATCAATCTGTATTCCAGCAATGCCAAAAGAAGAGGTATTACTTTTGAAACTACCAAACAATTGCAGTTAGCTCATATGCTATAATAATACAGTTTAATGTTTTATAATCCTCTTTGGAATAAGAAATACTAGGGCTATAGGAACGATGATAGCAACCATGAAATAAAGAGATGTCTGCTTCTTGGGAGAAAGACTGTATAAAAATTATCTAAACTATTAAAGTACAGATAAGGTTATTATTTATTTATTTATCCAATTTATTGGTCTTCTGTCTTACCACAGGTTATCTCTGGGTTGTTTACAATATTAAAAAAATAAATAAATAAAACTATATAAATAAAGTACTACAAAGGTATAAAAATACAAAATACAATAGCTAAAAGATGGGGAGGGAAGCAGTAGGATGAGTGGGGGTGGATAGGATCTGATATTAATCTATCAACCACCCCCAACATGAAGCCTTCCCTTGGAGCCCCAGGCAGCTGGCCAAATGCTTTCTCTACACCATTAACAAAGTATATTGTTATAAAGATTCAGACAGTGCTGGCTGATGGCCTCAAAGTGGACATGAAAGCTGCCTCCTATAGTCAGCAATGACTAGTGGAGTAAAACCCACAGGGACCCCTTTCCTTTCCTGTACAAAATTACTGTCAAAAGTGGGTCTAAATGAAGAAACAATTGTCTTGTAAAGTGGTGTCTAAAGACAATTATTAAGAGTATCTTGGAGCATGGACAAATCATCCAATACAGCAGTTCAAGTGTTATTTCCTTCCAAGAGGATGACAACCATGAGTCTCCACTGGGCCCACCTCTGCGCTGTTCTTACACATTTTTCATAATTTATGCCATTCCAGCTATATACTTTGTTACTCCAGGGATCTCTTTTTCCCACTCAATATGATGAAATAAAAGCAGACTAAACATTGAAAGTATTAATATGAAGCTAAAACCTAAATATTTGGAGTTCAGAATGTGAGAGCAAAAGCTACTGGAGAAGACATAATGGTTAGAAATTTATTTTATTTATTTATTTTATTTATTTATTTATTTTAATTCCATTTATATCCCGCCCTTCTCCGAAGACTCAGGGCGGCTTACAAGCTTAGCAGTAGCCTTCATTCTATGTATATGCCTGCTTATTAGGGCTTTCACACACACCCCAAGCGGCATTATTACAAAGTCAGCTTAATTGCCCCCAACAATCTGGGTCCTCATTTTACCTACCTCGGAAGGATGGAAGGCTGAGTCAACCTTGAGCCTGGTGGGATGCGAACCTGCACTAATTTGAAGATGATCAACAGAAAATGTGCTGGCTGGATACTATAACTAATGATACATGGATGAATGTACAAGAATTCCAAGAAGCAGTTATTGGCAAATAATCCTGGTGAAAGGATGCCCATCAGGTCACAAAGAATAAAAAATGAACAACCACTGCCCACAGTTACTCTCTGGTCTGCTCTCTGTCCAGCTAGGAATATGGGAACATTTGAACTTTATCCTTAGTAAGAGATAGACTGGGAACTGTGTGTTTTCAGAGCTCAACTACGGTTCAACCTTTGCTTTTTGTATCTGAATGCTATATGTAATCTGGTGATGACAAGGTTAGTCTACACGTGCTATCTTGGAATTAATTTTGAAGCTTCATGTATGAATCACCTGCTCTAATATTTGGACTTCCTTGCTTCTTTCCCATTGTCTGCTTTTCACAATATATGAAGAACTCAAAAAGATGCAATTCTCTGATCCATTTTAGTTGTCTACAGTAAAGCTGTTGGACTACTATGGACAGTGAATGATAAAAAGATATAGTGATAGTCACCTACATTAATTGAGTCATTAGCTCAAATTATACAGGGAATGCCTAACAATTAGTCTCCATTAAAAAGGTAAAGGTTCCCCCGCACATGCGTGCTAGTTGTTTCCAACTCTATGGGCCGGTGCTCATCTCCATTTCAAAGCTGAAGAGCCAGTGCTTGTCCAAGGATGTCTCCGTGGTCATGTGGCCGGCATGACTAGATACCAAAGGTGCACGGAACGCTGTTACCTTCCCACTGTAGTGGTCCCTATTTTTCTACTTGCATTTTTACGTGCTTTTGAACTGCTAGGTTGGCAGAAGCTGGGACGAGTAACAGGCACTCACTCTGTTACACGGCACTCAGGATTTGACCCGCCAAACTGCCGACCTTCTGATTGACAAGCTCAGCATCCTAACCCATTGAGCCACTGCGTCCCTATTAGAAGTGTTCATTTTCAAGATTCTACACCACTTTTTATTAATAACACCTTTCTTCTGCTTCTTACCTACTTTAGACTTTCCATTAGCCAAAGAAAGGAACAGAACATATTAATCAACAATTCAACTATTCAGCTATTACTTAATTTACCTCTTAGAACCAACCTAGGAATCTTCATCCCTCCCATATCTGTAATGGTTTATGGTGGGTGAGATGGAAGGTCTTGGAAATTAACTTACTGAAGCCAAGTATCCTTCTAGGAGAAAACAAAGTTCTCCACCAAAATCAACATATTTTATATCATCTTTGATCTAACTCCAATAAATATTGATCTATTTCACTGACTGAATGTTATGCATCCCCAAAAATAACACAGAACACCTAACTCCTGTCTACAACACAGTCCTTTCAGCAGTCCCAAGAAGATTCCACACTCATTTGGACTCTGATTCAGATGATCGCCAAGTGACCTCAATGACTCTCAGAGAGCTAGCATCCATCTTTCAGAGTGCTAATGACCAGAATATCAATCCTTCCAATCCTTACCATCAGCCAGAACTGAAAAAGTTTCTTGGATGAGAAGTGAAATGTTTTCAAGGGGAAAAAAACAAGAAAGTCCAGTTGCCTTTTAAACAGCACCATTGGACAACCATGTCCTGGATGAATGAAAATCTCTATAGACATTTAACACAGACCCTCTTAACTAAAAGGCAAGTGGATTTTCCTTTGTTACCCCAAGTTTTTCCTCTTTCCTCTCTGCCTTTTAAATAGATGGCATGTATTTGTTCCACCAGGAATAACACTAACATGGGATTAATGGTTATTTTTATCATTTGTGGCCATTGTCATTTGCAGAAGAGAGCCCCTGAACTGTTCAAGGTTTTCCTGCTTTCCACCACTTTAGATTTTTGAAATAAAAATTTACAGCTGCTTGTCAGACAGGAATGAAAGGAAAAGATCTCTTTCCTTGACTCCCAGGATAACACTGTATATCTGTGGAAGCAAATGATCTCATTCTTCAGTAGAAAGGAAATACTTTCCTCTGATGTATTTGAACAATTAAGCTGAATCTTGAATCGCTACTCAGAACAGGGTTACTTGGTTTTTCTTTTAGTTTGTTTACAAGGCAGCTAGCAATAATTAAAACAGAGATTACGGGGAAATATTAAAAAACATAACTGAAAATTAATACCACTGGGTTTTGGTTCACAATCCAGTGGCACAGAGAGGTTCCAGAGAGCTGGTGGATATATCCTTTTTTAAAAAAATAGTCTTTCTTGACCTTTCCTTCCCAGGGAAGGTGTGTCAGGTGTGAGTCTGAGTTTGTTCTGGAGTTTTTTTTTTAAGGGAAAGGAAGGAGAGGGGTGGAGGAAGGGAAGGGAAGGACATATACCCAATGTTCCATTCAAAATCCTAGTAGAGAAAAGGAAGAAGAGGCATGCCAGTAGATACTGTAAGATTTGATGCAAAAAGAATTTATATAGTTCAGGGTGGAATGGTGAGCTTAGTGATGCTTTGCGAGGTTGATTATTTGCTTGCAGACATTTTGTTGCCCAACTAGGTAACATCTTCAGTGCTAGCCCAGAGCTAAATGTTACCTAGTTAGATAAAAAAACATCTGCAAGCAAATAATCAAGTTCAGAGAGCACTAAGGACTCCACTTAACAGCATTTGAACAGAAATTAGAAAGTAATGCAGGCAGGAAATTCTAGGGATATGGATGAGATATAGGTTCCCTCGCACATGCGTGCTTGTCGTTTCCGACTCTAGGGGCCGGTGCTCATCTCCGTTTCAAAGCCGAAGAGCCAGCGCTTGTCCGAGGACGTCTCCATGGTCATGTGGCTGGCATGACTAGATTCCAAAGGCTCACGGAACGCTGTTAGCTTCCCACTGTAGTGGTCCCTATTTTTCTACTTGCATTTTTATGTGCTTTCGAACTGCTAGGTTGGCAGAAGCTGGGACACATAACAGGCGCTCAAACCTCGGGTCAATTTCTGCAACCCAGGGCATTATTGCAAGTATGTAACATTTATAACAAATATACTTCTGGATTCTCATCAGTCTTCCACAGTTTATTTTATGACTTCCTTATCCCTGGTATTCTAGGGAGTTTATGGAAAGGAAGGCATATCTGAGAAATGCAAAGACTTGTCTATCTGCCTCTCTCTGTGTCTGTCTCTTTCTCTCTCTCTCTCTCCCTCTCCCTCTCCCTCTCATTCTCTCTCTGACTCTTTCTGTCTCTCTGTGTGTGTTTATTTTATTTATTTATTTTTATTTTTATTCCATTTATATCCCGCCCTTCTCCGAAGACTCAGGGCGGCTTACAAGCTTAGAAGTAGCCTTCATTCTATGTATATGCCTGCTTATTAGGGCTTTCACACACACACCCAGGCAGCATTATTACAAAGTCAGCTTATTGCCCCCAACAATCTGGGTCCTCATTTTACCTACCTCGGAAGGATGGAAGGCTGAGTCAACCTTGAGCCTGGTGGGATGCGAACCTGCACTAATTGCAGGCAGCTCTCTCTCTCTCTCTCTCTCTCTCTCTCTCTCTCTCTCTCTCTCTCTCTGTGTGTGTGTGTGTGTGTGTGTGTGTGTGTGTGTGTGTGTGTCTCCAATGTGGATTTTTTTGTTTGACAAAATAATCATTTATATATATATATATATATATATATATATATATATATATATATATATATATATATATATATATAAATGTATGTTGTTGTTGTTAGCTGCGAAGTCGTGTCCGACTCATCGCGACCCTATGGACAACGTTCCTCCAGGCCTTCCTGTCTTCCACCATCTTCTGGAGTCCATTTAAGCTCACGCCTACTGCTTCAGTGACTCCATCCAGCCACCTCATTCTCTGTCGTCCCCTTCTTCTATTGCCCTCGATCTTTCCCAGCATTATATAAATGTATAAACATATACATATACATATATACATACATAAATATTAAAGACTCTAAATCTTTTTCTTCCATCAATTTTCTAGTTTCTAAAGGCAATGCCTAACTATCTGGGTATGTATTTCTTTTTTGGGGAGGAGGGGGTAATGAGTTTTTTAAACCAGTAAATACATTACAATTGATAAGCATGTCTCCATTCCTCTCACTTGGAGTTAAGAGAACAACCCCAAATGAAATATATGGACCACATAAAAACAAGATATTATTTAAGCTGTGTAAAGTGAGTAATATTTCTAATATTTCTTAGATTTCTCACACTTTAAGTAAATTTACAAAACTTATTTTAGGGAAAAAAAATTGCATGCATACCCCAGTTGTGATCTTCCACTTTATAGCATACTCCTAATTTCTTATCATAGCAATTTGTGCATAATAGTGAAACAAAATTGCACTAAATATACATCATGTTTTCGTCTGCTTCTAAATAACAATTGTAGTATCTCAGTGAAGTTCTCAACAGTTCCATAGCAAAACTCTTGACACTTATCAGTGTGACAACTGTGAGCTTATTGCCAATGCAGATTCAGTACTTTAGAGTATTTTTTTCTTTGCTAATAACTGTTGTAACGTCTAGCATATGGACAGAATCCAATTTTACATGTAAGTGAGATAATGACTTATATCCTAAATTCTCAGAGAGTTGACAGATCAGCGGATAATGAGGCAAGTATTTCAGAATCTTCTCCACATGTGTAAAGCCTTGTTTGCATAATATTAGTTTAAAGTAAGTTTGAGATGTATCTTTTCCAATTACAAAGGTATCCAAGTACTACCTTGAAAACTTCAGGCTTACTAACCAGGAGCATCTTATACAGCCCCATCAGTTCCAGAAAATATAATGACTAGGTCTCTAAATTTTCATAATTACTATTAAAGTCAGCTCAATCCCCTTTTTTTTTAGAAGTTCCTCAAATCTGGTTATGTCATCAGATCTGAGTTCCCAGGGGATAATGAGATGATGCCTTTGCTAATCTAATTCCTTGTGTGCCTTCTGATTCTTAACTTTTTAATAACTTATTTTTACATTTTTATTGTTTTATATCATTGTTTTACACCACCCAGAGTCATTTTCTGTGAGATGGGCAGCCATATAAATTGAACAGAAAAATAAAATAAATATGAATACCTCATTTTCTGGAGAGAGAGAAAAAAGCAGCATTTTTAAAAAATGCTTTCAAACCTCAAAAAGGTTAAATACTGAAACTGAAGTGGTTAAAACTAGGATGACAAGATTACTTCTGTTTGCTTCTCTTTTTTTAGATTCATGGGGAGAGGCAAAGAACTGTTTTCAGTATGTGCTAAAATAATCAGTAAAAACCTTTGTTGTCTTCAAGAATAGGCACAGTTTGTTACAAACGCATCATGATTACTGATCTGTTATCATTAGGAAACATTTGCAAGACATATTTAACATGCTTCCAATGTCGTACTATTCTGTCCACTCTCCTCCCTGATTTGCTAGTTGAATTTTAAAAGACAGCTTGAGTAAGGGCATTGACATGCATACAAACCACTGTCAAGATTTTAGCAGGCTTTCAGTAAGTCCCCTCTTCCAATGCTCATGAGATTACTTCAATTCTATATAAAGCACATTATCTGACTTTTTCCTGCGATAGAATGGAATGAAGGATCTCAGAACCAATTCACAGATTTTCAGTCCAGCTTCATCATATATATTTTACTATCCTTTGGACTCCATTACCATCACTAAGAAAAAAAATTATCTTGTTAAATTTAGCTCATGCCTGTGTTTCCCTGAAAGTAAGACTTACGCCGAATGTTGTGTATGTAAATAGTTAGCAATAAGCCATGAAAGATATTGCAAACACTGTGCAGCTTTGCAAGGTTTAAAGCGGGAAAATAAGGTGCAATCATTGGACGCCACAACCAAGGAGCGGGAAAACAGACTGTTTGTATTGGTTACAGTTCAAACGCTTTCTCTATAAAAGGGTTGCAACATTTGACATTTGACAGTTGACTTTGTGTATTCAATAAACTCGTTCAGTGTTAACCACTCTGAGTCCTCGTCAATTCGAACCAAACAACTGGCGACGAAGGTGGGATTGACAGAAGACCAGAGATTAGGAAGAATTGTCGTGAAGGCGGCAAAGTCTGAGCGAGTCACAGTCAACCGAGCGGCCGCGGCAGAATAGGAAAAAAAAAAAAAAAAAATTCTCCGAATGGCGCAAATCGGGTCATTGAAGGAATTTGACCCTAACTTCCCCGAAGATTGGGAAGAATATATTGGTCAGGTCGAAGGATTCCTGTTAGTGAACGGAATCACCGACGACCGGAAAAAAGCGGCGGCACTTTTGACAATTTGCGGCACACCGGTCTACAGAGTCGCTGTCGGGCTGTGCCAGCCACAACCAGTCTCCAGCGTGCCCTATGCCGACCTCCTTGCAAAACTAAAGGTGCACTTTACTCCCCGAAGGTCCGAACTTTTTTGGCGGCGCATCTTCGAGAAGAGAAATCAGAGACCGGGGGAGTCCATACAGAAATTCGTCGCTGCCGTCAGGGAAGCCGCAGTTCGTTGCAAATACGATAATTTAGAAATTAGGATTCGGGACAGAGTTGTGCTGGGCTTACGCGATGAACAATTACAAAACAGAATAATCGCCAAACCTACTGGCGATTTACAGGAAGTGCTCGACGAACTCCTAACGTATGAGTCAACCGGGTATCGCGACCCCCCCCGCAGTAGCATGGCGACAGCACCTGAAATTAACCAAGAGGGCTATGTGGACTGCGGGGAGGTGGATCAGCAGTGGGAGGAAGAGATCGCCGAAGTCTCCAGGCGATTTGGGAAGATGGCACCCAGACAACTTAGAAGCGAAGGGCCCGAACCCGGCCGCCGGCAACAACCCGCAACACCGCAGAGACCACCGACCGGGGCACAACGACCGTGGCGGGACACCGCAACCAGACCGCGCGACAACGACACCCAAAACCGATGTGGCAGCTGTGGCGGCAACCATCCCCGCGCTTCCTGCCGATTCCGCACCGCCAAGTGCAGGGCTTGCGGCAAGACCGGCCACATCCAGGCCATCTGCAGAAACCGCGTCCGGGACTCCCGTCTGAATGAAGTCGATGTGTGGCCAGAGGGTAAGGTAACCCCCAATGCTAGTGGCAAGGAGACCCCTAGATCCCGGGCGAAATTTTCAAACCCAGGGGAGGTGGCCCGAGTCAATCGGAAAAGGCAAGGAAGGGGGCACAATTTTCCGGACGGAAAATTAAAAATCACAGTCCTTCTGCAAGGGGTTCCTTGCAGAATGGAAATCGATTCTGGGGCTTCAGTGTCGATAATTTCCACTGAAACCCTGGAAAAAATTGAACAACTAAGTGGAAAAAGAATTCCACTTAGCCCAACAAATATTCAATTAATGGACTTCCAAAAAAGTCCAATAATCGTAAAGGGAAAGACCAGCCTTAGAGTTAATTTTAAGGGATTTAAGGGGGTCTTAGATGTGGTAGTTACGGAGGGGAATAGGACTAGCTTAATAGGGCTTAATTGGTTTCCTGCCCTGGGAATTTGGATAGGGGGAATAAATTCTGTGATTAGAAATAAGACCCTCGAATCCGTCTGCAAAGAATTTGCAGACGTATTCGATGGATCTCTAGGCAAGTACAAAGGGCCCCCCATTAATTTTAACCTAGACCCCTCAGTAAATCCAATCAGGCTAAAGGCCCGGAGGGTACCTTTTGCCTTAAAAGAAAAAATTGAGGCCGAGCTCGACCGGCTTGTAGGCCTCGGAGTTTTAGAACCCGTTGAGGGCGGTTTATGGGAGACGCCGATCGTCACACCCCTCAAACCCAATGGGGATGTGAGGATCTGCGCCGACTATAAAGCGACCCTCAACATTGGAATGAAAAAGCATGCTTACCCGGTCCCGACGGTGAAGCAGGTCCTCGCCACGATCCAGGACGCCGCCATCTTCGCCAAGCTCGACTTGGCGCATGCGTACTTACAGTTGACTGTTTCCAAAGAGGCTGCAGAGGCGCAGACAATTGTTACCCACAAGGGGGCGTTCCGAGTCCACAGACTGCAATTTGGGATTGCAGCTGCTCCAGGCATCTTCCAAGAAGTGATGGAGAGGACCTTAAAGGGCATACCTGGAGTATGCCCTTACTTTGATGATGTCCTAATAGCTGGAAAAGATGAAGGAATGTTAGTAGAGCGACTGGAACAGGTACTGGGTAGATTTAGAAAGGCTGGATTAAAATTAAAAAAGGAAAAATGTAGCATAGGGGTTAAGTCCACTGATTTTTTGGGGTTCAGGATTGACAAAAGCGGAGTCCACCCTACCCCTGAAAAAATCAAAGCAATAAAAGGGGCGCCTGAACCAAGGAACAAGGCGGAGCTACAGGCCTTCCTAGGCTTGGTAAATTTTTATCACACTTTTGTGCCACATAAGGCTGCCATTGCAGAACCACTGCACAGGCTTTTAGATAAGAAGACCCCTTGGCATTGGCAAGACAAGCACAAAGTGAGTTTCCAGACCTTAAAAGATATCCTTTCCAGTAGCTCAACTGTAACCCACTTTATAGAAAATAGACCAATCTACCTGGCGTGCGATGCTTCGCCTTATGGCGTTGGGGCAGTAATCAGCCATTTAGACACCCAGGGAATGCAAAGACCCATTGCTTACTACTCCCGCACACTAACCAAGGCAGAGCGGAACTATGCTCAAATTGACCGGGAAGCTTTAGCCATAGTGGCAGGAGTTAAAAAGTTCCACGACTACCTGTATGGCAGGAACTTTACAATACTGACAGACCACAAACCCCTGCTAGGACTGTTTACCACAGATAAACAGACTCCCCAAATTATGTCTCCCAGGATGCTGAGATGGTCCATTTTCCTCTCAGCATATTCATTTTCCCTCCAATACCGACCAGGTAAGGACATGGGTCATGCAGACGCTCTTAGCAGATTGCCCCTTAGCACAACAGAGGAGGACCCTGCCCCAGTGGGACAAGTAATGTCCCTACAAGATATTCCTGATCTGCCCCTAACTGCTAAAGACATAGCTGAGGCAACCAATAAGGACCCCATCTTAAGGAGAGTAATGGCCTGGGTCATGAGCGGTTGGCCCAACGCCAACCCAGACGTAAAATACAGTCCATTTTTCCGAAGGAAGGATGAACTATCAGTTCATATGGGTTGTTTACTTTGGGGAACTCGTGTAGTAATCCCAGGAATCCACAAATCAGCTATTCTATTTGAATTGCATGAGGGACACCCTGGAATAGTAAGGATGAAGGCCCTAGCTAGGAGTCACTTGTGGTGGCCAGGATTGGACCAAGACATTGAGGAATGCGTTGCCAATTGCCATCTGTGCCAACGTTCCAGGCCTGAACAACAACACATCCGCACACATAAATGGGAGCTAGCTAGGAATCCTTGGTCCAGGATTCATATTGACTTCGCTGGACCTTTCCAGGGGTTAACGTTCCTTGTAGTGGTCGACAGTTACTCTAGATGGCTAGAAGTAGTACCGGTCAGTTCAGTAACGGCAGGCAGAACAATACAGGCATTAAGGGGCCTCTTTGCCACTCATGGGTTGCCGGATTTAATAGTGTCTGATAACGGGCCACAATTCACATCTATTGAATTTCAGGATTTCCTCAAGGCCAACTCGATTAAGCATAAGACTTCTGCACCCTTCCACCCCTCCACCAACGGATTGGCTGAAAGGAACGTGAGGACCACGAAGGACGCGCTTAAAAGAATCATTCGAGGTGACTGGCATCAGAGACTAGCTGAGTTCTTGTTGGCTCAACACACAACCCCTTGTTCGGCTACAGGGAAAAGTCCAGCTGAAATGAGGTGGGGAAGAAAAATCTTGACCAAGTTGGACAGACTACACCCCGACCGACTCCAACCAAACATTGAATTAGACATTCCTAACAGAACATTTGAAGTGGGGGACTTGATTTGGGCCAGGAACTACGCCCAAGGGGATAAATGGATTCCTGGGGTGGTAACTGAAATCTTAGGTCCCCTATCATACATCATTGAGGGGGAAGGGAATAGGGTCTGTAAAAGACACATAGACCAGCTGAGGAAAAGATCTAGTGGGTGTGTGCCAGCTGAGGGGGACCAAAGCTCAGTTAGGGCAAACAGTACAGATAACATTAGGCCAGAAAGTGGTGTAGTGGTTGGGCAAGATGACATATTTCCTGATGCCCATCAACAACAATTCAGTCCAATTGATTGGGAAATACCCCTGCGAAGTAGGCCAGTGACAACTGAATCCCAATCACAACCTAATACACAAGGCAGTACATCTGAAGCCAGTAACCCTGAGCCCAGGTCTAGTAGTAACCAGCATAGTAACCAGCAGCCAAGCAGTCAACCAGGAAGAAGGGTCCCTAGCAGCCAAAGTAACAGATACCCTTCTAGAATACATAGGCCACCAAAATACCTAATGGACTTTGTAAAGAAATGACACCAACTGGGGGGTAAGGGGTGTTGTGTATGTAAATAGTTAGCAATAAGCCATGAAAGATATTGCAAACACTGTGCAGCTTTGCAAGGTTTAAAGCGGGAAAATAAGGTGCAATCATTGGACGCCACAACCAAGGAGCGGGAAAACAGACTGTTTGTATTGGTTACAGTTCAAACGCTTTCTCTATAAAAGGGTTGCAACATTTGACATTTGACAGTTGACTTTGTGTATTCAATAAACTCGTTCAGTGTTAACCACTCTGAGTCCTCGTCAATTCGAACCAAACACCGAAAATAACCCCTAGCTTGATTTTTGGAGGTGGGCCTAATATAAGCCCTATGCCAAAAATAAGCCCTAGCTTTGGGGCAAGGTGCATGCTTAAAAATCAAGCTAGGGCAGGGGTTGGGGGTAGAGATGCCCCATGGGCTCCCCACCCACTTACCTGGTGACCCATGAATCAACACCTGTCTCTCCTTGCCGATCCACTTCTTCTTCAGCTCCCCCAGCCTCCATTTTGCAGTCAGAGGCCTTTCCAGAAGGTCTCTGCAGCCGAGAACTCAGCTATGTATTCAATCCATAGCTTGATTCTCAGCTGCAGAGGCCTTCTGAAAAGGCCTCTGACTGCGAAATGAAGGCCAGAGCTCCATTCTCAGCTACAGAATGAAGCTGCTCCTTTGGCTGCAGAAGAAGTGGGGCAGCTGGGTGAGGATGTCAGCGCTGCCGCCACAATATGAGTGGAAAAATCACCCCCTGAAAATAAGACCTGGTGCCTCTTTTGGAGGCCGAAAAAAAAGACTGGGTCTTATTTTCTGGGAAACACAGTTGATATGTGAACCAAGATTATCATGTCCAAGTGGGTGTTAAACTAATCTTCAACCCAAATATTCAAATATAACATTTGCTAAATTACAGCAAACAAGGCATTGTTCTGGAAAGAAAACTACCAACAAAAGGCAAAAAGATTTCATTCTAAATCAAGCTGAGTTTCTTTGTACCCCTTCAGCATTTGATTGGATTCAACCTTATCCAAACACTTTTTGTAATGGCAATTAATGACATGTGCACAGATGGACATCTAGGCTGAAGAAATAGTAATGATGTTTTTAATTGCATGTTCAAAGACTACCTTCCAAACACACATGCAACTATCACATAAAAAGTAACTACACGACTTGATCATTGGAATCTACTTGATGACAAGATAAGACAGAAACAATTCCTTAAACAAATAATCCAAGTGGAAAACTAAGCTACAGTAAATCAGCAGAGAATTAAATGATATATAAGAGAAATATTAAGTAGTTGTGATCAGCAAGAAAAAATGCAAAATTGATGTGTGCATCTGTGTGTGTGTGTGTGTGTGTGTGTGTGTGTGTGTGTGTGCATTTGTGCCTTCTAATCAATTTTGGCTCTTGGTAAATGCCTGGACAAGTCCATTAAGTTTTCTTGGCAATGTATTTCAGAAGAGGTTTGCAATTGCCTTCTTTCTAGGACTGAGAAAGAGCATTTGGCCAAAACTCAACCAACTGACTTTATTCTTAGGCAAAACTAGAACTCAAGGTCTCCCAGTTTCTAGCCCAATGTCTTTAATCATTTCACCAAACTGACTTTCAACCGAATAAGTAAGCATATTATGTTTAGCTAATTAGAAACAAATCATAACCTCTTTGTATCCTTCTAAATGCTGTTGCTGAAATTGGGGAAATGTATAAATGATAAGGAGAAAGGGATCCTCTCTGCTGCCATAATTTTTACACTCTAAATTCTAAACATATCAAAATCCAAACTGCAGAAGGCAATAACCCACTTTTTCTTGCTATGTCTCCAGTGAATCCTATGCTCTACCCATTAATCCTATTGAAGACAAAACTACGCTGTACAATTTAACATAGCTTCTTCTGGATCTCCTAAATCCGTGGTGGCAAACCTATGGCACACGTGGGCACACGCGCCATCACCCCAGTCCTAGGCCTTCAGCTGGGTTTTATAAAACCTTTTCAATTTAGGCCTCCACTTCCATATGCAAAAAAAAAAGTTCAATCAATCAATTTCAACTTCTTGCGAGGGAAAAGAAAGATCTCGCAAAGTTGGAATTGATTGAACATTTTAGTCCCACCCAGTCTGTCATTACCACCGCAGCCACACCCACACAATGGGCCACGCCCACACAATGGGCCATGCCCACCTGGCACCCGACGATACATAAGTGGGTTTTGGATTGCAGTTTGGGCACTCGGTCTCTAAAAGGTTCGCCATCACTGTCCTAAATTAACCTTCTACATTAAACCCAATGATGAATCTTCTCCTATCACCCATGTCTAAATAAAATGGAGAAATTCAGCTTACTGTATCTGATTCTTACTTGGACATAGGTGAAAGGGCAAAGTTCTCCATGAAAAGAAAGCACCATTAACCCAAGCAATAAATCATGTTGGATCCACCTTATTTGCTGCTTAAACAAGTAGAAGACTAAATATAGATAGGTACCATAAGATCTTCATTATTATTATTTTTTCCTTTTGCTTTCTTGGACTTTGTTTACCACCTTAAATTCAACAGCAGCCATATCTGCCATCATTTGAAAAGGCTGATCGATTACCTGTGCCATTTATTTTTTAGAACGGTCATTTTAGCCAATGAACATATTTCTCTTCTAAACTTACTTATGATAACAATTGAGGCTTCAGTGTTTTAATGAGTGTTAAGTGACCTGAAACCATGAATGTAATAAATCATTCATTCTGGCTGGCACTTAACCAAAAACAAGCAAGTAATTGATTGATATGCCACTGCTTAGATTAATGTGGGGATGTTTGTTTGGATAAAGCAGGTGTTAGAGCTCACAGCATTGCAAATTATCCAACCTGTCTTAGTTCAATAAATTAATCTCATATTGATTATTTTTGTTTTGCTTTTTTATTTCAGGAAAATGTGGTATGCAAACCATGATTAAATGACTATGTGACTAGATAAGTCCATGCATTGATATTAGTGTTGTGAACCACTTTTTTACCTGATATAATTGATAATAGAAGATAAGGAAAAACACATGAGGGAGATACAATAAAGCACACTTCAAGTTTGGATTCTGAATAGTATTTCTACAATTCCTTTCGACAGAAAGAAAGGACCATCTTCAAAGGAATATCAGGTAGACCTGGTGTATCTCAACAAAATGAAGAAGTGAAATTTGCCTCAATGAGTTTTTATTTATTTTTTTAATTTTTAATTCCATTTATATCCCACCCTTCTCCGAAGACTCAGGGCGGCTTACAAACTTAGCAGTAGTTACTTTGAATCACCTTGAACTCTTCTCCAGCTCTTGTGACAGCCATAGAAAGTTTATGAAGAAATCTTGGAAGAGTCCAAAGTGACATGATGAGGCACCTGCCTTGGTATTTAGAAGCAAGAGGTCCATTGTATTTTGTAAGCAAATTCCAAGTTCCAGCCATCAATGATGCAAAAAAAGCATTTCCTCGAAGATCTGCAAAGTCCTAGTAAAAATTTCTGTAAATCTCAGATCTCCAGTTCAAACAATCCAAGACACACTTCTGAAAAATCTCTGTCTATGAATTTTATAAGTGGCCAAAAAATACCCCCTTATAAACAGTGTACAGGTAGTCCTCAACTCACAACTGTTCATTTAGTGTCCATTCGAAGTACAACTGCATTCAAAAAAAGGTAACTTAGGACCGTTTTTCACAATTACAACCAATGCATCTTCTCTCTGGTCATGTGATCAAAATTCTGATGCTTGGCAACTGGTTCATATTTATGACGGTTGCTGTGTCCCAAGGGCATGTGCTCCCCTTTTCTTCCTTCTGACAAGCAAAGTCAGTGGCAAAGCCAGATTCACTTAACAACTGTGTTACTAACTTATCAACTGTGGTGATTCACTTAACAACCGGGGCAAGAAAGGTTGTAAAATGAGGCAAAACTCACTTAACAAATTATCACTTAGCAAGAGCAATCTTGGGCTCAATTGTCATCATAAATCAAGGACTACCTGTATAGCATATTAACAGTACATGAAAAGTAGCCTAAAGGAATACATACATACATACATACATACATACATACATACATACATACATACAGTATATACATACATACTCTGTGCAAATATATAAAATAACAATGGTAAAATACAAATTAATAATCTTCTACATATTTACTCAGAAATAATAATAATAATAATAATAATAATAATAATAATAATAATGATGATGATGATGATGATGATGATGATGATGATAATGATGATGATGATGATGATGATGGAAGGGACCTTGGAGGTCAGCTAGTCCAACCTTTGCTCAGTCAGGAAACCCTATACCATTTCAGGCAAATGGCTGTCCAGTCTCTTCTTAAAAACTCCAAGTGTTGGAGCAATCACCATTCTGGAGGCAGGTTGTTCCCCTGGTTAATTGTTCTAACTGTCAGGAAGTTTCTCCTTAGTTCTAGGTTGCTTCTCTCCTTGACTAGTTTCCATCCGTTGCTTCTTGTCCTGCTTTCAGGTGCTTTGGAGAATAGCTTGACTCCCTCTTCTTTGTGGCAGCCCCTGAGATATTGGAACACTGCTATCATGTCACCCCAAGTCCTTCTCTTCATTAAACTAGACATACCCAATTCCAGCAACTGTTCCTTATATGTTTTAGCCTCCAGTCCCCTAATCATCTTTGTTGCTCTTCTCTGTAATTCTTCATAAATTCAGTCAAGGTTAGATGTTGGTAGAAGTTCAGCTTTCATCTGGAGTTCTCTGCAATTTCCTGGGCAAACTATCATGGACCACAATGAGACTCATGCAAGCAAAAATTAAAGAATTGCTCCTAATTAATTAATTGGATTTATAGGACTGTTCAGCTGAAACAGTGAGACCCTGGGAAATGCACAGCAGAAAAACAAATACCCAAATAACCAGATAACAGTAAATATATACAAAATAGCAAATATAACAAATAAGAGAGCAACCATACACAATAATGAAAATAACCAAAAGGGCACACTGGACTTCATTTTGGACCAAAACAATTTGGGAAAGAAATAGGTCTTAATGGTCTTAATCATCTTATATATTGTAAGAATATTTGGAAAACAGATATTTTTATAAATCTCACTTGACTATTTCTAGAAAAACTAGGAACATATTTAAATGTGTATGCATAAACATTCGTCAGCCAAAGAATTTAATTCAACACAATATTAGAAATAGTTATTATTTTTCAGCTGAATGCATGGGAACTGATCTTGTCTCTATCTTTCTTCATAATGGTTTTGCTGGCAAAGACTAAAGGACAAGTTCAGTTAGAAGATAAATGTGATTATTTCACTTGCTGAAAGATAGCACATTCAGCAGTTTCAAAACGGCTGTCTTAAATTATTGGCAGGAGGAGAATTCCAAAACTGGATCAACTTTCATATGAAATATGAAGTACTAGAGAACCCAGCAATTACTAATGTGAATTCCCTGCCTTTCATATTAAGAAGTGGCAAGGGAACAAAAATAGGGTGATAATTGTCAACTTTGTAAGCTTTTCACATCACATGAACAGGTGGCAACTGTGGCCTGCTTAGAACAGAACATGATTCCTTTAGATTCAAATTGCAATCTAAAAAGAGGGAGGGGAAGGCCAAAGATATATCAAGATGCCCTCAGTCAGGCTTCAAGAATCTCAGTTCAAAGTCTTCAGCAGCTGCATTCTTGTCATTGCAAATTTAAATCCAACATCTAAAGAGTCATTAACACTTTCTATTTGCACTTAAATATGGATAAAAAGAGGTCTCCTTTAAGTCGGGCTTAATTCCTAGAGAGCTCCTGGACACTTCATGCAGGGTTTTTTTAATACAGATACAGTTTACTATTGCATTCTTCTGAGATTATTTTGGACTTCCCAGATTAGCCTGCAACCCATGTTTCCTGGTTGTCAACCCAACAACACCTGAGCCTGCTTAATTTCTAAGCTGAGATAATGTTAAGCAGGTGCTGCCACCTGCTGAGGTTAGATATGGATAAAACACAAACAAAAGAAGCTGGCCATTTTGAATGGTGCACACACCTTAAGACAGATCCTTTTTTTACCAACTATATTCCAAATATTCTTTGTCCCAGCAACACTTCTGCAGGTGACTGGCTGGAAATATCTGGAAAGTCAAGTTCCCCTTTAGCAAGCCCAAATTTTTGATTCACAACATGGACATTGTTCAAGATGAAAAAGAAGATGGCATCCTCATTCCATGTACAGCTGAATCCCCTGAAAGAGATCCTTCTTTGCTATTCTATCAAACCATGAAATATGATTTCTGGGGAAGTGGGGCTTAGCTTTGTGTCTGATAAATTGCAACTGTTTCTATTGTTTATAATTAATTTTTCCTAGCTCTTATTAATGAAATTCATTATTTCATTCAAACAATGAATATATGTTGCATTATCCATGACCTCTGGGAGGATGGGCAAACCATGTGTTACAAAATGCTGGGCAATGGACGTGGTATATTTGGATCTGTCTTTTGTCACTAAGCTGAGTTGTTGAGAGTCAGCTGGCATACAAGTTTAATACATTATTATGGTTTGTCACCCTTCACTTAGATGTTTAGATTGGATTTAGCATTTATTCATCTACTGAGTTTTTTCCAAGGACTTGGAATAGGTAGCTGCTGTTGTTTGATCATGTTCAAGGTATCATCACAGAATGTAAGCTGGTCCCAGTAAAACCACATTTTGCCATTGTTTGATGGTGATTTTGTTAATGCTAGTGTTATTCAAATGGTGCACCAAATGTTTTGGGATTGCACCCAAGGTACATATAACTATTAGTATTATCTTTACTTTCTTTTGCCAACACTGATCTAGTAAACATGTTGGAAAAGAAATTGGGTTGATGATTTTTCAAAATGTCTTCACCAATTTCTCAAATACATGTGTTTTCTTAAGGCAGTGGTGGGGGATGATGGCCCCTTTATGACTTGTGGACTTCAATTCCCAGAAGTTGAAGTCCACAAGTCATAAAAGGGCCATTATTCCTCATCCCTGTCTGAAGGAACAGCAAATCCTGAAAAACTCCAACAGAGGCAGTTCCAAAAGAGGAGAATGTTTGTAGCTTAGGATAGAACTGTGGGGTCCTTGATGCTCTCTGAGCTTGGTTGTTTTCTTGTAGATATTTCATTACCCAATTAGGTAATTTCAGTACTAGATGTGCTAGATCGTGATGTCCTCCCTTGATATTTTACACTAGCAATGACCATGCAGTAAAAAAAATACGTTCACATATACATTCCTTGGTTATTTTGTAATGAATAGAGACAGGAACATTTCAATCCATCCATTTTTCAGCAATTCTCTTCTCTGAAGAAATTCTATAAGCAAATTCTCTAACATTGAACTGAATAAAAACCAGCAGAAAAACATATGCAAACAAATTGCCCAGTATTAGTTGATAGAGATTTCTTCAAAAGATGCATAAAGGCTCATGACTATATCTCAAATATTCACAATCAGGCAAGAAGATAAAAACAGGATAGACTATTCAATGCCTGTCTAGTGCACTATATTTAATTTCAGTGGTTAACCATTCTTAGGACCTACTTTAAGCAGCTGGTTACAGAACTACTCATATAATTTCATAGTTAAGTTTGTTGTTCATACTGAATGATGGAAGCTGGAATGCCAGGAAGGTGACCCCATCTTGTAGTCATTAGATCAGAGACACATTACTGACATGCTCACTGCTGTGAACTGTATAAGCTGTGATACCTATCCTGGTGATCATCAGGATAATGAGGTCAGTTGCCAGTTTCAATCAAAGTGACAGGAATAGATGCGATCAGAACATGAGCAAAACAGAAAGTAGGCATATATATTAATGTTCTTGAATGAGAATGGATAACACTTGTGAAAAATGATACCTCTGATCTTCAGACACCTTCAACGTGCTCCAGGCAGATATACCACAACACAGTCATATGATTTGTCACCTTGTTGCAATTTGTAAACCAACATTTTACTTATCTTCAGTTTATTCCATCTCTTTATTAGAGGGAAAGCAACAGTAAATCTCAAAAACATCTTGAGAAAAGCAAAGGCATACTGAGTAATGGTGAAGAAAGAATAGTTATCGAAAAGGGGGAAAGCAAACTCTTTTGCTCAATCCAAGAGCACCTCCAATGAATTGCTCTCAGGTAAAATTAAAGCAATCTAGGAAATCTCCAAGCACTTACCACTGATCTGAGGCAAACCAAACTGGAACCAAGGAATCTCTGAAGACACCAGCAGCATTTAAATGTCTACCTAAGTTTAAAGTAGCTTGGTATCTCTAAATGTCAATCCTTCCAACACAAGAAATCTGAAAGGAACTCTACTTTATTC